>NW_019384374.1:127836-147219 GCF_000671375.1 Centruroides sculpturatus | reverse complement strand
ATTCGAGATATTACACCGCTTCTCTATCTCCCCACCTTGACCTTTAACTGTCAAAATTTAATAGCACCAATGCGACTAGTATACAAACCTCACTACAAAATTTGAAAAATTTTAGACAAAAGGCACGGCAGTTATTCAGCTGCAAAGTGGCTGAACAAAATCACGCCACCTTCACACACAGACACACACACACAAAAAAACACATTGCAATTTTTTGCATTTCTTGACGTTTCATGGTTCTCTGAATCCAAAAATGTAAAAATCTGGAGGGTCACTTTTGACCGATCGCTATACTTTTCAACTTTCCCTCTATTGTATATAACAGCTGAGAAAGTAATAAATAAATCACAAAAGTTCTTTATATAGTCTTATAGTGTATATAATTCACACATAAGTCTTCATATATATATATATATATATATATATATATGAAGGAGGAATTTTAGAAATATAAAGAAGAAAGTTTGAATACCATTTTTCACGGAGAATTCGAGGAAAAAAAATCCAGAATAAACAACCTCATTTAAGAGAATTTATTACATAATATATTTTACCAACGAATTTGTATGGATTTATCATTCTAAAAATGCTATCAAAATATTAAAATATATGTAATTTGAAAAGTTAAAAGAATAAATTATGGAAAGGGAAAGGTAAATATTGACAATAATCCTATTTAGCCGACCGGAAATGGGATACAATAAGTCAAACGAGACATTTATGCATGGAAATCGAACGGCGCATTTATCCCATTCATGGTTTAGGACTCGATCATCTTTACGTCATTGTGCAAAGAGTCGATCAAAACGTCCCCGCTGCAACCATGCAAATATTAGTTCCTTCTTTGCTGCATGACTAATAAACAGTCTCGAAACGGAATACTTGATTCGACTTGGGAATCTTCTCTCTCCCAACCAACATCCTCAATAACACTTGGTCGCTCTTCCGTATATAGAGCATGCGTTATTTAACAATTTGCAATTCAGATCCGTCCCCCTTCACTAACTGCTCTCCGAAAATGAAGAAATTGCCTTTTTTTCCTTTCTTCTTCTTCTTCCTTAAGGCTGTACTTCCTCCCGTCTTGTAAACAACAGCCTTTTCCAAGTACTCCCATCAGTAACTACTGATAATTTACTTCTCTCGATATTTACCTAACTCTTTCTTGTAGGGAAAAAACGCTAGATTTCCCGTTTGTGTGAGTAGAAAAATATATTTCTGCTTCGTCTTTGACTTGTAAATGAAACGTTTTATTCATTTGTTTCTCTCGGTTTTCGTGCGGAAATTTATCGGATTTTTTTCCTCTCTCTCCTTCTTCTTTATTTTATTGTTAAATTTATCCAAATATATATATATATTTTATAACTAAATCGAGTGAAAATTTCGTAAATTACATTCGGTTATTTGAAATTTTGATTCGATAAACGAAATTGGAAATTTAAAAAGAAAAATGGAACGATGGAGAATTATGCAAAACTCTTTAGTGTTTCTGTATTAATTTTAAAGGCTTTTCTGGACTTTCTTTTACGTTTTTTTTTTCTATATATCTGCTCCGATTTACATTAAAAGATAACGAAGATGAAATGTAAATGAGAAAGGAGGATGGAGAATTGATGGGAAATTTGTCACATGATCTAAACATTTTATTAGATAAATATAACAGCATCCTCTGTAGGAATGGATGGAGAAGTTGAGATGAGGAAGAGATGGAAGAGATTTTCAATCAGACGGTATCTTTAAAGAGATTCGGATCAGAAGCAAAGATTCATCTGTTGATTGGCAAGGTTGAGACCAGAAACAGTTTCTTTCTTCTCATTTCTTTGGTTTTTGTCATTCTGTATTCTGTACCACTCTCTCTCTTCTCCTTCTTCCTCTCTCTTTCTCCAAAGAGACGAGCAGAAACTTTCTCTTTCAATCGTTAAATTCCCCAAGATTTCTTTACACAAAGATCTTCTTTAGTTGTAAAAATCTTACACAAAATACTTTTTATGGTTTTAAATTATCGAAATTATTTATTAAATACGTTTAAAAACGGGAAAGTTGATTAAATTCCTCTCAAGATTCGTGTCGAGAATGGATGAATATAAAATAGGCTCATTAATTTCATTAAAAATACATTAAGAAGAACAAAAAAAAAAGTCTTTCGGACGAAAATATTAAAGTATAAATATCCATAATAACCTTGACTTTTCTTTCTTACTTTATTAAGTTTATAATAATTTAATTATGGAAAGAGCCTGCTTAGTTTCGATGTAGAGACTTTATATTAACGTTTCCATATTATTTTCTATGTAAAATTTACGTATTAACAGGAAAATTCGATTGATTCTACGTTGTTTAGTTAGGTTTTAATTAAGTTTATCTTTAGAAAATTGCTTTAAAATAGCGAGAGTTAAGAGCATCTCTCGGTTTATACAATATTATCATAAGTCGGTACGTTTGATAATATTTTATGTAAACAGTGTAACTCATTGTATTGCCAAACGTACGTGACGTAGAAGTAAATGTTTGCAAGAGGAAAGAAGCAGAGAGAAAAAAACTGATTGCAGTGGAATGACCGTCATTGTTGCTGTTGCCAAAACAAACGCTTCATGTCCCACTATTGTTGGCTTTCCACCTTCTATTGTTAACTTCAACCATGCTACTTGATAATTTGTATCGTCTTTCTTTCTCCATTATCAACTTTAAAGAGCCGAAAAAATACTTTCGAATTTTAAAAATAAATGAAACGATTTATGTTTTGGTCAGTGTTTTTTTTCCTCCTTTCTCTTCTTTAAAGAAGTAATTAATCAAAGAACTAATTGTTATTCTTGCGGGGTGAATGGATTAATGCTGCTCTTTCTTATCTCCAGATCAGCTGTTAAGCTTACTTTATCTTGAATTGTTTGGCTAAAAAAAAAAACACTTCCTGTGGTTCTCCATTGATGATGATGGAGTCCACTTTGTAATTACACGTATTATACTTGTATCGGTTAGTTACTCTGTGGATAATCTTTGTGAGAAACGTTATATTTTGGTTCCATTCTAAATGGATATAACTCGACGATTATTCACAATACGCTTCTTAAGCTATTTAGGTTATGATTTATGCAAAATTTTCTGTTATGACCGAGATCATTCCGCTTATTTACTGCTTAAAATGATGAGTTTCTTCTGATAGTTTCATACAGAAAAATTCTGATGTTGGAATGGTGACAAAATCATTTTATGAAGTGCATATGGAGGAGAATTCTTCCTATCGTCTTTGTTATTTCTACGACGTTTTTAGTGTGAAGATAAGGAATTTTACACTTTTCCTACTCGATATTTAGTTAATTATATATCCGAATAACTTAAAATTTATATTATTTTATTAAATTAACCGGATAAAATAGATATTATACTACAAGAAAGCCAAGCTTTTCTCTTAGATTCGGGTGTAATTTTCCACGGAATTCTCATCCTTTCTCGCTCTTTATCGGTTGATTTTCTAATTTTAAGTAGCCAAATTTTTCACGCCATTAACCAATACATCATTACACAAAGCGTAAGTCTCGGATGTATACCACAAAGTACATAAGTTGACTTTTGTAAATTCGAGGGGTGTATACGGGACCGGGTTGTAAATCTAGCAGGCTGAAAGAGCTAAAAATTTATTCTAGTCAATCGTAACGCATGACGTAACAACCGGATATGGCAATATACCACTCGATCCACGTTTCTTCCGAAGTAATCCTCGAGAGCGTAGAGATGCGTAGAGACAAAATTCTTCCAGCTACAAACGGTGACGAAGCAAAGATATACTTTATATATTTTTATCTTTAAGGAACGAGGGACTACGAGAAAAATATAACAAAGGTATTTTCACGGTAGTATTGGTTTTGACACGGGTCCACCTTCCGGCCAACTAATGGAATCACCTCCCTAGTTGACAGACTTATATTGTAACTCCTTATGTTTTATTTATGTATCTCTTGTTCTGTAGTTTGCTGGCAGTTCTGTCGCAGCCGACTCCATGGTTTATTTATAGTACAGGACAGCGGGGACAAGCTTACCTCTCGATCGATACAAAGATTCTTTCCCGGATGCTTTTCGCTTCGGAAATATTCCGGAAGTAACGTCTTCTAGTCCACAAGATTTATAATGAACCTGTTTGATACGGTCTACGTATTAAATGAGGTGAAAAGTTCAACCTACGACCCCTCCACCCCCGTTCAAACCTATTTTTCTCTTTCCTAATCTCTTATATAATTCCAAATTTATTCGATAATTATGTGTATGTGTGTGTGTTTTTTCTAATCATTTCATACGTTATTTTTTTTCTTTTGTAGATTCTCCTCCTAAATGAGAAATGATAGCATTTAGCATCTGGTTGCTTAGATACGTCTGATGATATTAATTATGTTTTATGGTTATTAGAGAACGTAGTTACTTCCAAAAACGAATTTTCTTCTGACACTTCATTGATTACCAGATTAATTTTTGCCCATTCTGTAATGGTGTTTTAAAGCGATCTGATTTTTCTTACTAATTACATATGTGTTTAGATAGCTCTAATCATATTAACTCTGTTAAAGAGAATTTATACCAATTTGTAACATTCAATCTCCTTGCTAAAATCTAATAATTCATTCATTTTTCTTACTACCTTCCCTGTAATGGTCCCTTTTTTTTATTATTGATATTTGCCACAATCATTAATTCTTTTTTTTTTCCAACTCTTTCTCTTCCTCGTCTCTCTCTTCGTTTCGGATGCTGCAGGGATTTTTCTAACGAGAAAAAATTTTTATTAAATTTTCTGATTAACTAAAATATAATCATTAGATGTACAATACATTAATGATTCTTAATTTTCATTCCAGTTATTGTTTTTTTCCTCGTACGTCTGTCTGTATGGGTGTATAACCCGTGTGTATATGTGTCTGTTGTAAAGATAGAATTTTCGTATTTAAATTTTTGAATATTTTATACATTTCTATGCCGAATAAAACGCATTTTTTCCTTATTGCTTATTCCATCGAATGGAAATAAAAATGCCAATTTTATAGTTAAGTGATTCTCTATGTTTATCTAAATATGAAGATATGCATTTTAGTTCTTTCTTTTATTTCTCTCTTCTTAAAGACGTGAGACGAATATCGAGTTTCTTTCTTACTACTTTTTATATCCTAAAGTAATCGCCATCTTCTCAAAATTCGAACGTTTTTCTGTTCTAACCCCTTCTGGAAAACTGTTTCTCCCTTTGGATTTTTCAAGAATTTTTATAGAAACGATTTCTTTAAATATTTAAAATAATCTTAAAGAGGAATATATTAGAATTAGAAATAAAGTTTAAAAAAAAAAAAACTTACTCTACTCGGGATGAAGGAGAAGAGGAGGAGGAGGAGGAGGAAAACTTTCGAATAAACTATCCTAAAGATATTGAATTATATAAGAGAAATGTCTGCATCCCACTCCTATCTTATCGGTGGGAGGATTAGTGACGTCACTAGACGGATTTTTTCCTTAATCATCAGACAGTGATTTGGGACAAAATCTTCAGACGTTGTCCCTTTGCTACATCAGAACTTAGACAGGAGAGAGGAAGTGAGAGTCTGTAATTACATTCCACCTGATACTTGTTTAGATGGTGAGTTGATGGTGGTTTAATGATGGATCGATCGTTACACCTCGTATGTAATAGCCGGAGGGGGGTTGTACCCGGGCCATCTCCTCGCTCTTGAAGGATTTGGACTCTTGCTACGAACATGCGCGTTTGGTCATCGACTGGCTTTGATAATCCACTAATGAGTTCTAGTGTTTAGGAATTGTGTTAATATCTTTAGCATTACCATGAGTGATTACCGAGTGGAATTCCTTTACTGTTACCAATAACTTTACAAGTAATTATTTACGGTTCGAGTTTATTGTAACTCGCCTGCAAAGTTAATATCGCAATCGACACTTGACTGATTTATCCAATTAATGTTTCCTCTTCTTCCCCTCTCCGTGGAAAGTCCTTGTAACTTCTATACACGTCCATTGTATGTTTTAACGTTCGGAGCCACGCTTTAAACACTATATCGTTATATATTTTCAATATAATTGTTATAGATTTACGGTTATGCATTTAACGTTATGCATCGTCGCTACAGTTCACAATACATATCGCACATATATATATTCGACGCTATACGATCACCGTTATACATTAACTCCATACATTACATTTAACTTGTTCCATACATTCTGTATCCTGCACTGAACTTTATATATCAGCCTCACACGCTTAGCAGCACTCCTATATATATATATATAGTTGGAGAGCTGCTAAGCGTGTAGAATAAGAAAGAAAAGAGGTAAATTCTTCTCTTATTCCAGAAAATATCGTCGGTCTGAAATCAAAATTACGAAAAGCTACAAATGATGCATGTGCAAAGTGCCGACACGAAACGGAGGATGCAGCTTTGAATCATTTTAATGGCGCTTTCCGTTTTAATTGAATTGTCGCTAAGCCTTGGAGTCTACCGGCTGAATTGCTGATCCCACTCTAGGGAATGTCTCTCTAGCCTTTACTACATCCGAGTGATGACGTCGGATCGAACGACTATCCTCTTCCACGCTGGCATTTTGTGCGGCTTGTAAAATTAAACACCTCTATCTAATATTAAAATGATGCTAGAATATGTGGAATCTTTTTTAAAAAAATGACGTTTCGATGAATTTTTAAGGATAATAAATTGTTTTTTTTTTCTTTAATTTAGAGCCGGATGTAGAGTGCGTAAATTGTAAATAAACCTTATTCTATGCGCGTATGTATCGAAAGGACGTTTTCTTCTAGTCAAATAATGTGATGTAGAGAAAAGAGAGGAGGAAGAAGAAAGGTAAGAGAGCGAAAGAGAGAGGCAATCTTCCCTCTACGATAAAATAGACAGGTGAAATCTATTCAGTTTAGTATTTCCTGAAGATAGGATAAAATCTCGGACGTGTTATTCCCGAACCCTTTGAACAGTTAATAGAATGCTACGGGGGATAGACGAGCTGAATACAAGATTGTATTTCACCTTGTATTAAAGCAACCTCCTATAATTGGATTGACCGTAAGGACTGTAGTCTATTTTCGTCTTGCTTTTCTATTGTCGACAACTCGTGTCAACACGACGACGGCCCGACGTCTGTGTGTATTTACAGTGCACGAGAAGTGTTATCGGATTCTCTTCTCTAGTCCCAGACGACTCGAAGGAAAACGATGTAAACGGGGGGGAAAGAAAGGAAGAACCAAAGAATTGATCGCTCCCGAAATGCGTGCTTTCCCGCACGACTCGGTAATATTGCAAAGAAGCCGGACTTACAGGCGTTACGCTTCGAGTGTTTATAATACTATTTTTTTCGATTACGTAAAAAGGGCGAGCGAAATAAAAAATATTTTTATACTTTAAAATATTATAAATATATAAATTAAACATTAAATAATTACAGAAATTGATTAAACGACGAAAGAATTTCTATGATAATTGACTTCTTTCTTTAATTTGCGGTTTGCAGCCAAACTTTTTAGAAAAGATAAAGTAGGAAGTGCTTTACTAAATAACCTCCTCGCTTATTGTTGCGGGGTCAGCAGAGAAATAGAACTGGTAAAGAAACAATTCAGCCAAACGTTCGACTTAACAACAGTTTCTGGTCATTAGAGCCTTTCTTGCTTTCCTTGTTTTTTTTTTCTTCCTCCCCTTCTCACTTTGTAACATTGTGTGTTTTCGTGTTTGACGCTTCTAACTATCGTTGACGACTTTAGAAATTCTGCAGAATTCGACTAACTTTAACATTTTAAGATTAAATTTTAACAGCAATAACAAAAACTTTTCTTTAACTCATTCAATAATTAAATGTCAATAATTAATTTCCTACTAACCTGAGATTATATTTAATGAAGAATTTACATTTACACTTCAGAAAAAAGGCACAATATACTTTAAATATTCTTTTTCTATCGAAGATTTTCGCATTTTTTTTCCGGCTTTTTTCTTTATTTAACTTCAGCAAAAAGACTAGAGAAAACGTTAATGTTTACTCAGGAAAGATTTATTTAGATAAAACATTAACTTAATTAATTTATCCAAGTTGATTTCTCTAAGCAATTTTTCAAATAATTATTTTATTTAACAAAATTTTGTCTCTTAAAATATATTAAATATCTTCAATGGTAAAACAGTAAATAGTTGATAACTCCGCACTGCATGTAGATTCGGTTGGATTACTATTATTTAAATATGGAGTGTCGAGCGTGGTGAATTCAATTTTAAACAAGAAAAAAAACCCTGTATATTATTGCTACCATTCTTCACCAAGAGGAATATTTTACCGCCAGCTGATTTTAAGCAAAAATTGTCTTTTAAATTGAGCGATGTTGATAACGTGTTGTGTGTGCAGGGAAGGGTGCATGTGACTATCAAGCCGTAAACTTCATAGAAAGAGAAATTGGCAAGAAGCCGAGAAAGAAATAAACAGTTAGAATTTAGAACCGAAAAGGGAAAGATAAAAAAAAAAAATACAGAGAAACCATAAAAGAAGTTGATTTTGTATGTCGGAGTATTCGAAATCTTTACGAATTAATCGAATTTAATATAGGATTTTTCTTCGTATTTTTTTTTTCTTCCTCCCCTTCTCACTTTGTAACATTGTGTGTTTTCGTGTTTGACGCTTCTAACTATCGTTGACGACTTTAGAAATTCTGCAGAATTCGACTAACTTTAACATTTTAAGATTAAATTTTAACAGCAATAACAAAAACTTTTCTTTAACTCATTCAATAATTAAATGTCAATAATTAATTTCCTACTAACCTGAGATTATATTTAATGAAGAATTTACATTTACACTTCAGAAAAAAGGCACAATATACTTTAAATATTCTTTTTCTATCGAAGATTTTCGCATTTTTTTTCCGGCTTTTTTCTTTATTTAACTTCAGCAAAAAGACTAGAGAAAACGTTAATGTTTACTCAGGAAAGATTTATTTAGATAAAACATTAACTTAATTAATTTATCCAAGTTGATTTCTCTAAGCAATTTTTCAAATAATTATTTTATTTAACAAAATTTTGTCTCTTAAAATATATTAAATATCTTCAATGGTAAAACAGTAAATAGTTGATAACTCCGCACTGCATGTAGATTTGGTTGGATTACTATTATTTAAATATGGAGTGTCGAGCATGGTGAATTCAATTTTAAACAAGAAAAAAAACCCTGTATATTATTGCTACCATTCTTCACCAAGAGGAATATTTTACCGCCAGCTGATTTTAAGCAAAAATTGTCTTTTAAATTGAGCGATGTTGATAACGTGTTGTGTGTGCAGGGAAGGGTGCATGTGACTATCAAGCCGTAAACTTCATAGAAAGAGAAATTGGCAAGAAGCCGAGGAAGAAATAAACAGTTAGAATTTAGAACCGAAAAGGGAAAGATAAAAAAAAAATACAGAGAAACCATAAAAGAAGTTGATTTTGTATGTCGGAGTATTCGAAATCTTTACGAATTAATCGAATTTAATATAGGATTTTTCTTCGTTTTTTCTATGCTCAATTCTATCAACCCCCGTCTATCGAAAAATTCGAGGAATTTTCTTACTTTCTTGGACGAATATCGTTAATTAGATAAAAACAGATCGAAAATACTTCACACAATTTGGAATATTGCAGTCATTTGGAAGTTTTCGAACGAGAAAGTAGCAGATGTGTGGGATGCAGAGAGATGCCAGAAGCACGCAAACACGACATAGTAGAGCTGAAGTCTTTCTATAACGTCGTGGAACGTATATACGTTGGAGAATCATATAACGGTCGTGCTCACGTCAATTGTTGAATTCTCCAGGCAAGAATGAAATCGGACTCCAAATTCCAATTATTCCCAATTTTCATCTGCTGAGTGCTTTGTGATGCCCCAGGATATAAACAGCATCGATCTCTTTCTCTCTCTCTCTCCCTCTTCCGTACGTTTCCGACTTTGCAGAAACTTAAAATTCATCGGATAAGCAAGAGAATTTTACATTTTTTTTAATACTCGGAAGGTCGAAATTAAATTATTTAATATATTTTTTCTTTTTATCTGCAAAGAAATCTTCAATTTCCCAACCGACCCTCGAAGATCGAGCCATGGTTTTTTTTTTGATTTAATCTAAAATTAAAGAATATTTACGAGGAAAAAAAAAGAAATTAAACGTTTGTAACTCGTATTTAATACTAAAAAAAACATTTTCGGAGGGGGAAGAAGCTTTAATATTTTGCCTTTATGTTTCCTTTGTAGATGTGCCATCTATTAAAAACCGAGTTAGCAAACGTTTTTGTAGGAAGAGCCCGAGGTGGTTGGTAAAGTATAAAGGAGAAAGGTGGCAGATTTCAATTCGGTTGCCTTACAATCAATTGGAAGAACTGAGAAAGGATGATGTAAAACTGCTTCCACTCCTCCCCTTTTTTCAGTTTGTTCGGGGATTGACCTCAGGGCGTTGCTGATGGAACAGAAAGAAGAACATCCTTTCTACTTCTGCTGTCTTTTCCATCTTTCTATAAAAATTCTCAAATATTAATGTTCCAAAACGCATTGAAGATTGCAGTTACTCTCTTCATCGATTTTTCTTTCTTTTTTTTCTTCTATTTTACCTGTCCCGTGTCGGGGTTAAGTCGTTATTCACTGTCACGGACGAACAGAAAGTTCTGTTGACTGAAATTTGATCCAATTTTATGGTATCGTGCAGATATTATTTTCACGATAATAAACTTTATTATTAACGTATTTGATTTACTTTAAAAAATCTTCCGGGATGAAGATCTTCGTCTTGTGTATTTTGTAATAATTAATAGAGAACGAGCATCTTTCTTTATTTTTCTTTTATTAAAGGAAGATGTAAAGGAAACGACAAGAGCAGTTTATTGTGAGAAAAATATAGAAAATAAATTGTCGTTTCTAATCAACTCATTGCTTTTCTTCCTATACAGAAAAGCCATAGTGCATCATTCTGTTTCTGTTGATTGTGTATTACATACTGTTGTTATGATCTATCTGAGAAAACCTTTATTGAGCTTCCAGGTATTCTACCAATAACCTAAGAGTGAGTGGTTTATCCGAAAACATAAACAAAAGTATTTCTATGGAATTCTAACCGAAAGCCTTAAAGTGGAAAAGAGAAAAACTTTATAAATCTGGTAGAGAAAAGTCTTTTCTGTATAAAATTCTTATATATATTTATCGAGACTTTGAATTTACATAGTTTTTGATCGATATAGCAGCAGCACGGTATTTACTTTTGTTTATAACAACTTGTACGGATCACGTGTCTCTCTATTGAGCTTTGGGAATTTCTGTGGTGTGTTGATAAGGTCTATTAATATCCTAGCGAAATGTAAAGTTGTATACGCGCTTCATCCCCCTCTGTAAGATTAAACGGGACAATGTTCAGGTTGTTTATGATGTTGCCGACCTCTTATACATCCAGCAATGTGCTGAAGTAATTTTAATCTGCTTTCAAAGAGACTGAATGGCAACAAACTTTACTGTAATTACAACTATTGTTTTCGGAATTGTTGTCGAGTTAGAATGGATGCGAGATAATAAACCTCTGCTTATAAATTCGACTAATTATTCCAATTTATATTGTTAATTTTCTAACTTCGGTTTTATTCTTTACTAACATTTTTTTCTCTCCTTAATTAAGATTGAAGAGATGAGGAATACTTTTCGCAGCAGTTAACAGCATCTGTTCGTTTCCGCATCCTTAAAAACTGAATTTTGCTTTAGTGCAAACTTAAACTGTCGAGATTTTTCTCCAATCTAATTATAAAAATTACCCAAATCTACTTTCTTGTAACGCCTCGAGCGACTTTTTTTGCAGCGTGTGTGCCACAAAATGGATGAACGATTGTGGAAACGTTAAAAAATGTGAAGATTCATCTAACGTAATGGCTTCTTCACTCTTGTAAGAGCTGCTAGAGAAACGGAGGAAGATGAAGATGCGGGAGGATAAGGATGCGGACGAGGATAAGGAACGTTAAAAAATGTGAAAATCTATCCAGTGTAATGGCTTCTTCATCCTGGTAAGAGCTGCGAGATGATGAAGATGAGTAAAGGATGGTTTCCTTCTCTTCAACGCATTCAAAGGAGAAGTTGCAACGATTTAATGAAGAATTTTGCAAATAGGAAGGCAAGAATAATGTAAACAGGATAAATGAGTGAAGATAAGATCATCATCAAGGATAAATGAATAAAGAATAATTGAAGAACGTAATGATCGAATGATAGTCACTAATAAACGTGATTAAGTATGAAGATAAGATTAAATTATCGAGATACGAAGAGTGTGTACGTGTTGCGAAGATCAGAAATTAAACATTTCGTTAGATATCAACATTATTTCTACCAAGCTTTGTATTAACATTAGGCGGTTCTTTTTCCCCTTAAGCAAATGAGGAACCACGAAAAAATTTCCAACGTCTACTCGGTATCATTCAGGAACCGATCTTGCACCTTTAACAAGAACTGGTTTGACAAGTTTCCAGATTTTCCAATGCGATAATAACGATAAGAAATACTGTATGATGTATTTTATCTCTTCCTCTTATCCAAATTTTATCTTCTTAACCTATATTCCATCCACACGTAATGTTAAAAGTATAAAAAAATAAAATATTTCGAATCTATCCTTCAACTTATCTATGAAAAATATACGTTTGTTCGCTTTCGGAAGTATTTTAAAATGCTAACAGAGTTAGTTTTGACAAAAGGATATACATCATCTCACTCGAGAAATTCGAAGAAGTGCAAGTTGGCTCCACAAAAAAAGAAGAAGAAGAAGACTTCATTCAAACAAATTTCCACTTGAAATTCAACTCATATCTAGCTTCTGATTGCATCCGAGTTGAATTCATTTCTTCTGACTTCATCTTTTATTCTCATATTATAACCATCCCGGATATTTTATGACCATTATTGATGCCTTCTCTTTCTAAATCGCAACCATTAATTGAGACAATTGCACTTGTCACTATGCTCCAATGGAAAAATTAGTTCGTGACTTATGACTAAAGAAATCTTTTTATATATATATATTTTAAAAAAAATTCCATATTTTTATCTAATATTAAGAGTTACTTAGAAGAAGATAAAGAGGATGAAAGAGAGGAGGAGGAGGAGGAGGAGGAAGGAGAGTCATTATTTGTGTTTTTATAAAGTTATAATTTATCAAGAAAAATGGAGAGGGAAGATGTTAAATTTTATTTATTATTAAATTAAACACTTTTAAGTAAAATAAAGTTTAAATAATTAAAAAAAAAGTGGAAAAAAATTACATTTTACACTCGCTTAAATTTTTCGTCACGCGTGACCTTTTCGCCGGTGTTTTACTTTATTTTTCACTTATTTTTCGAGTTTAGCGAATCCATTTTTCCTCAATAAAGATAGAAATTGTCATACATTCAACTTCTAAAATCAAAATAAATTGTATATAAACACGCAATCTTTAAAGCTGCCACGTTTGATTTCGTGACGCTCTCATTACCGAAACCGGGAATAAAATTATGAAACAAATTATCTCGTTTATTTATTATATTTTTATTATATAAAACCGATTATTTCATTCGTTAAACTCGATAGAATCCTCACAGAAGTCATCATTTATCCATAGAATCTTAAGTGATAAACGATGCTTCGGATTGAATCCAAAACTGATATATTAACGTGATTTTTCTAATTAGGAACGTTTGTGATCGATAATTTACTATTTTCTTTTAAGTAATTTTAATTCTATATTCTTAAACAAACGATAATTATAGCCGTGTGAGAAATTTAAACTGACTCGTGTATCTAAATAAAGAAACGTTTATCGATCTTCACCGTCTGATACGTAGTCACACAGAACGGAGGAGGAGGAGGAGGAGGAGGAGGTTAGATTCGTGACAACACACTACCAAATATGGCGTTTGATCTGATATACTCCTAATTACAGGCTCGTAAATCGTTTGGCTGCACCGAAAATTTGCGTTTTAAACACAATTTAGGCTCTAGAAATTTCGGTTTTGGGTGAAGTCTCATGGCTGTTATAACCGTCAATTGAAGAGTAACTTTATAAAGTTTAAATTCATTAAATAATTAAAGCATTTCTCTCCTTAACAAGTTCGTGATGTTTAAATTGATTTCGGAGTAGAATTCTACGTAACAATTAGAAGGAAATCCTTATAAATCTTATCGATTTAAATCTCGAGTATCCATCTGAATATTAATAATTTGTTTCGTTTAGAAAACTAAAATTTCATTCTGCTATTTAGACACAAATTCGATTGAAGTTTTGCCTGAATAAACATAAACTGTTATGCTTCGTAACTGTACACAATTCGTGTTAATTATGGGAATTGTTTAGATACACTCCAATAATTAAAATTTGCATACAATCGAAGTGATGCGGACCAGCTATGATGCTTCGTCTTCTCCTAATCTTTTATTATTATTATTATTATTATTATTTTATCTTTATTATCGTTTTATGAAATAAGTGATGTTGTATTTGATTTTATTTGTAGAATGTTGGAGAGGGGCAGCTGCCCATATTCTACCTATGGAGTTTGTCATACCAACATGTACTCCTGCTCAATGTGGAAAAATCCCAGAACAAGCAGGTGAGTAAATACTTTTACTTTAATAAATTTCTAATTAATTTTACTTTTATTTTATTTATTTCTTTATTCTACCTACAAATACTTATAAAAATTTCAAAAAATAACCTGTAAATTTTGTGTTTTTATAATGTATGTTACGGTATCATTGTATCTTATTTTAAACCTAGCCCACAATCCTAGAAAACATTATATTTTCAACACAAGAAGGTCGAAAGATACCTATTTAGACTATCAAAATATTAACGAAATCAATCTATTTGTACTTAAAACTATATTTATCGTTACCAAACATTTAATTCGAAACAATTCTTTTAATATTTCAACTTAGTTTACTAATTTTCATCCACTCCTGACTAAATTAAGGTTAAATCCCATTCTCTTAATAATAGATCCAGATTAGAGTTAAGTTTATGGAAAATACGAGGATTTTATGAAATATTTAACATAAAAGTGATAAATTCTGAAAAGAAAATACATTGTAAAAACTCCCAGCATCTCATCCATCAGCATCCCAATTTCTTCCATTATGTCAGCATCACTTTATCCTTGAATTTCTATAACATTTTAATCAGAAAATTGAACAGTAAATCCTAGAACATCTTCCAATTTAAACGTCTATCGCTTTTCTAGATACACGAAACTCATTTCCAAGTGAAACAAATCACAAACCGATTCAAGAAAAGTAATAATTTCTGGAAGGAGGGACGTGAACTTTATACAGTACACATCACATATATATATATAGTTGCTTCTTCTTCTTTTCCTATTGGATTTTCTTCTTATAAACAGAAAGAGCGAGGTATATTTTTGAAGAATACTCTTCCGATATTCATATTTCGCAATAAACTTGGGCTCTCACCTCATCTTTCTGGTGTCGTTTCTGTGTTATAAATGAATATCATTTCTACCTCCAAGCAAGAACCTATCACAGACTCCATACAAATACATATTGAGCATTCGGACATGGCCGTTGAGTTACGATCCCATTGCAACTGTATCGTTTTTCATTTCTGTGCATCTACGGCGTCAAGTGATGCTTTATCGATGTCATATTTCACTGTATTTCTTTCCATACAGTTCGCCCCCATCTAAAAATACGATAAGTGAATATACATCTGAAAAATTGGAAAGTGCCAAAAAAAAGAGGAGCAAGAAGAAGAAGAAGAAGAAGAAAGCGCAATGATCTTTCCGCTGATCATCGTGTCAAAATTGAATATTCGATTGTATAATTCTTACAATTTTCTGTGTTCGCTCGTGGGAATTTATTTATCTTATCCGCTGCAAATGCCACGAGGAAGTTTTACTTATATCTTAAGAGTAAGCCTGTTTTTTTCCTATTTTACAAGGAATTTTTGTACGATGTAATTAACATTCTGACTTATAGTTAACGTTTGATAAGCCCTTTCTACGGTAGGTCCTTTTGATTAACGAAAGTAAGAAATTTATACTTTATTTTGGATAGAATACGCATCGAATGGAAGACAAGAAGATTAGAAGAAGGCTACATAAATAGCTTTCTAGGCTACTTATATTCTAAGTACGTAATTATATATTATTATTGTGTAGAAAATTCCGCATTATTAAAGATATAATTAATATTTACGGCTCGAATCGGGCGACAAATTTCATAGAACTAGATAGAAATGTTCATTAGTTGTTTTTGTTAAAGGCCGAACATTATTATCCGCATCCCGGAGAGGAGAGACGACATTTAATTTTCGATGCTGACATTGTCTTGAGAGAGAGAGGTTTCGGGGATGCGCATTGTATCGAGGAATGTATTGAAAAATCTCTTTTAAAATAAACGACGAAGACAAATCGCACGCAGCTAATTAAAAACATCATCTCGGTGGCCAAGTATTATATTTAGCAATCATTAAAATGTAGAAGGAAAGAAGGTCGATTGCTAGCAAAACTGCTTTTCCTACGCTCCCTAACGATAATTTCTCCTTCTTCTTCTTCTCTTTTCTCTTCCTCTTCTCGCTCCTCCGCATCTTCACTTTTACTTTCTCCTTTTCCCTTTTGCCGTATTGATTGGCAAAATATTTTCATTTGGACGAAAGACATTGTCTCTGTCTCTCCTCTGTCCCGGAGTGGAACCATAATGGTCGACGACTGATTTCAAAATCAATATGTAAGGGATTGTTAAGAGTCGGATGGTAGACTTTTGTCTCGGTTCGAGATTCTTCTTCCACTTTAACCGATACGCACTTCGATCGATAAATGTTCGGTAATTTTGTCTCGCACTTTGTTTTTGGCCTCTTGTTGGCCGACAAAATTGACAGAGTTTATTTTACTGTAGATTAAATTGTAGCTCCTTGCTTCTTGCTCTTAAACCGCTTGTTGTGTTTCTTTAATCTCACCTGCCACTTCCTAAAACTAGTAATTGATTTTTTTGCTACAATTAAAAACTTTCCAACTTTTTCCTTTATTTCTCCTTCTTCCTACCATCTTGTCGAGTGTTCTCGTGTATTATATAGATAATAAACTTAATTTTACCCCAGTAATTTATGGTTGAAATTAAATTTCAATGCTAAATCTCTCGAAATTTTGAGTACTACAACGTGTTTTTTCCTTTCTCTCTTTACACTCTTTGAATATCGTTTTAAACACTAAAAAGTTACATTTTACTATGAAATTAGCTTCAAAATGTGCCTTAAAAAATAAGCTTTTCTCGATTAATTATTTTTAATAAAGGTACGCTACCTTTAAGAACTTTAGCGTGTTTAATTTCAAACCGTTTAACCTTATATTTATCTTCTCATTTTTCTATAAAATAAACGACTGAAATTTAACTGCTTAAAAATAATCATTTCCGGTAGATTCTCTTCAACACATTAAAATTATTGTACGCCTTATTTAATAAGTGACAACGTTATTCTCTGCTAGAGAACAAACCTATTCATTACGGGAGCCGTTTACTCGAATTTTTTTTACCAATTTTATGCCCGATAAAAATACCGGGTGCATAAATTCGAAGGCCGAGACGTTTCTATGCTTTCTTACCATTCACCTGCGCAATTTTAATGTATTTATTCTTAAAGCAGTGAAGCGAAATAACTCGCAATGACAATAAATTGGAAACTTGTACACGACGATGCTATTCTCGGAGTGCGATAGAGTAAAGTAATGGAGTCTTATGGCTCTTTATATATCAAGAAAATTTGCCCTGAGCCACCTTATATATAAATATATATTCTTTCTTTCTTACACGACGTCTATTCGGAAGAAGAAGAAGAAGATGAAGAGGAGGAGGAGGAGAAGGAGGAGGAAGGAGTGATTCTTTCTAGTGTCTTGCAGGAAAGTCACCTTCCAAAGGGGTGGGGGAAATGATTTCTACTTCTCTATTCGCATCTTCCGTCTTGTATAACTGGAAAATGTCATCCGAGTCGTTTGGCTCCGGGTCTTTCTTTATTCGACACTTTACAACATTCCAACAATTTCTATCGAAATTACAAGAAAATGTACTTTTTCTCTATGGCGGAATTAAATACAATATGAAAATGGCACGGAGCAAAATTGAAAAACGGAATATAACTCATTATTTTTCTTTTACTTTCGACTCCATTATTACTTTTACTAAGCGAGCGAAACTATTTAGAAGTCGTTTAGATTGCATTAAGAAAATTTTGTGTTGGGTATAAACCTTAAATCAGTTTGTTCCGATCGATTGTGGTTGATTCAGTGTTTTGGCTGAGGGCATGAATGAAGTAAAGAAGAAGAAAATTTTCCTTTTCTTCTTCTTTTCTCTCACAAAGAATATGTTGAGTTCTTTCAACAAATGTTACCTTTCCACTTCTAAATTATTTATACTTTTAAAACACGAAAACTCATTAGAGAAAAAGCAAACTTTTCTTAAAACAAACGGATCGATAATAATAAAAATTATATAATTTTACAAGTCTACATGAAATTTCGATCTATATTTTGAAGGATATTTTATATTTCTTTTACTAAAAACAAAGATAAAAATCGATAGTTCTACTTTTTTTTTTAAAGTATCGTCGAGGATCTACTCTTAAAAATTTTTAAGATGCGGATCGACTCATCCATTTTCTTTGCGTGCAAACGTATGAGCATCCCTTGTATACGAAACAACATAAGCATATGTTTTGAATGTAGTGGGATGTCGTACGCCATTTTTCTTTACCATTAACGCTTACTAGAACGTCTTACACTATTCCTTCTATCGAACTAAAGAAGAGAAATTCCCTAAGGTGATAATTTTCTGTAACACAACTCTTTCTAAAATAATGAAGCTAAGTTTCTTCAACTTTGATCGTTTATCTATCGAATTGTTTTGTTTCTCTTGAAAAATTTCTATTTTCTAAATTATATTTCAACCTATTTTACAACTTTTCTTCTATTTTTTTTTTTTATCGAATTTTCACATTATTTTTATATTATAACAGTTGTGGATCGTTACAGTGCATTCTTCCAGTTGTTAAATCATATATAAAATCTTCTTGTATCTTAGAAACTGGAAAAAATATATGAAAAAAATCTTCTAGAAACAGAAGAGAATAAAAAATCTTTCCTTTTCTCAATTCAAAATTTAAATAAATATCTTCTACAACTTTAAAAAATTCTTTAAATTATTTAATAATTTAATATAGAGTTATATTTACGTGAGTATAACCCTCGAATTATCTACAAACAAAAGCCAATTTAAAGAGAGTGCACGAAAAAATACCGCATATAAAAATAATTATAATTAAAAAAAATATAGAATTTATTAACACTTTATACGACACAAATTCGATTGAAG
>NW_019384374.1:97634-127601 GCF_000671375.1 Centruroides sculpturatus | reverse complement strand
AATAAAAAACCACACTTTCGAAGAAGCATTTTTAAATTGAAAAATGTCAATTTTTAAATTAAAAATAAAAAAAAATTCTAGAAAAATTTTTTTATCTACAATATTCTAGAGTTGAACGAAATTGAAATTTATTATAATTGAAATAGATTATTTTCTAGGTGAAATAGAATATTTTACAAGAATTTAAATCGTGTAATTGATTATTTTAAACGAAAACGATTATTTTTCTGGATTTTTTATTATTATTTTTTAAATCTCAAGGTCATTCTAGAAATGAAAGAGTAAAAATTAAAATAATTTATTAATTAAAAAAAAATAAATTCAAATTTAATTTTTTAAAAATGATTTTTATGCGGATAAGTATCGTTTGTGTGTGTGTATAAATATATATTATGATTAAATAAATTTTTAAATAATTCAAGTGGTCGTGTTTATGCTAAAGCATTGTCGAACTGTCCTCAATTAATCTCTGTGAAGAGACGTTTGATAGTGATTCCCACTTTTAATAAACGTGGGCTATTTCCATCAGCCATCATTCATCCGCAGCCTCAAAATTAGGAGATTCAGAAAATAAAAAAAAAGAAAGAAAGAAAGAAAGAAAGGAAAATTCAAGGAGGAGAAGAGGAAGAGGAGGGGAAAAAATCCACGTTGGGAGTCAAAACTGTCACAATATTGCATCCAGTGTGTGAGTAATGGTCAGGTGCTGCGAGGGTGCGGTTATTTTTACAATCTAGCTGGAACCAGTAGCGAGTGGGGAACGAAATAAAAATGCTTATAACTGAGTAAGATCGATCTAGGCTGTCTTACGCTGCACTCTCAACAGCAGCAGTAATGCGAGGTAACTGATATCCACTACATTTTGACCGGTATTGCGGTAGTCGAGATCGTGGAAACGTTCGCCATTTTCTTGTGCATCTCTTGGGATATAATGCGCCTGCGCTAGGAATGATTTACTTTCCACCTCCGCCATTCTACTGCACGATTTGGCGTTGTGGAAAGAGTAATGGTTTCGTAAGTTGCAGTTTGGCTTCCGAGACATTTTGTACAGTTCAAGGAAGATTGTAACGTGGGTGACATTAATGAAGGGAGGGCATGCATCACAACATTGATCGCTTTAAATCGAATTCTGCTGTAAAGTATGAAGATGATCATAACACGCGCACTCTTATTTTTCCCTCCCTCTTCTTTACGCTCCAAATTGGTTTTGCCAACGATTGGGTTTTGTCAAAAGAGAATAAAAATTTGAAATTTATGTATATCTACGTGTATACCTCTACGTATATGGGTTTAAAATTATATTTACCACTGGAAACGACTCTAGCACGAAACGTCTGCCAGAGTCGTCTTCTTTAAAGCACTTAAATAAGATTTTTATGCAAAATGAAAGGACTTAAAACGAATAAATCATCACCAAACATTAAGAAAAGTAATTTAATTTTCAGTCAAAATTAATTTTAATGCTATTCTCTTCGGTCGTTTTTAACCGATCGAGTGGGATTCTTTTATTATGTTTGAAGAAAACTCATCAGAGTAACCGCATTTTCTCCTTCCTCTTCTACTTCTTCTTCTTCCTCCTCTTCTTCTCATTGATAGAAATGCAAATAATCCAATCTGTCAAATAAATAGCTTCATCAAATTAAAGAACGTAATGCCGTTTGACCCCCGAATTTATCTTTCAAATTTCATCATCGCAACTTCTTTTATTCTCGAAGGAGATTAAATGCCATTACACAACTATTGCTATAACCAACGTCGTGCTTTATAACAAGGTTTCGCTGTTGCCAGGGCTTTTCTACAGTAATTTCATTCTTTGAAGTCCATACTTCTATCGAAAATAAATTTATTTTAATTTTAATTGATGTTTTCGTCGAAATCGGTACTTGTTAGTAAAGTTTAATAGGGAAAATTATTTAATCGATTAACGGGATAAAGTAGACACGTGTTAAGAAATCTATCATTCCTTCTATCCAATTATCCCGGTTTTGTAGGGAAAAAACCTTCGAGTAGCGGAGGCTTCTTAGGGGAGAAGAGAATTGCTAGAACGAACCATTAGCAAAGGAAGTACATCAGAGTGTAAATGCTTTGTTTCTGCCAAGAGGGATGGTTCTGTTACGATTCGAGTCCAGACGAAAGTAACGAAGTATGATGCAGAACAAAAATGACGTCGACTTGGAGAGCTTGCTAGCGGTTATCGACCTCTGCCAGACGCAAGCAATCGATCATTGAGGCAATGCTGGTAGTGGCAGAGATGAGAGCATGAGAAACATCGGGTAATCCCAATTGACTGCCAGACTGGACCCAAGCATAGCTACTAGACGTAGAAGAGAGCTTATTGGGTATTAGTCAAAGTCGATTTATATCGCTTTGTTTTCTTACTTATTTCTCGTCTGGATACAAAGTTATTACTTCAAAGGTGTAATTCCATCTAATCTGATTACCTCTGCCACTCCCGCTCTATGTTAGATATTCCTAGTTTTTCGTACGGACGTGGGAAAGCGATAATTACCGTGTGGTATAGTTACATCTGATTAAGCTTAGGCATACGAGGGGATAACACACCAATGGCTTACGTGTGATCCTCTGTTAGTATAATGAAAATCCTTCCTGAACGATAGCATCCGAGATGGTCTGGCTACTTGCCATACCATGTGTCATCTCCGCTACATTAATCTACAGATCCATAAAACATTAGTAATATTGTTAATTCCCACATAAAAAAAAAATTGTTAATGGAATTACTATGATGGGAAGACGTTTCATTTTTCAGTAAGAACAATAAGAAAAATCAGGCTAATTGAGATAAGGTTTTTTTTTTTCGGGGTTTATAATTTTAGGTATGCCACACCTTGTTATGGTAAAAGTATGGGGAATTTATTAGGGATTTTTTAAGGAAAACTGAAGTTTTTCTTTACGAATTAGTGATCCGTTTAAAGTGGATCTCGTTCTCTTGCTTTTTATCAATTGTTTCGACTTCGTCACCCAGTGGCAGAATGCCAAATATCGAATTTAGTCATCACGTTAAATGCGATTTGACGCTTCTAATTGTTTTCTTTCGAATAAATAATTTGAAATTCTTAACGTGTTGTTAATTATGATAAGTCCTATAGGTCTTATAATTGAAAATTAACTTGGCAACGCCTTTATCTACTTTAATTTAATTATAATTTATTTATTGTAATTTCGGGTTCGAATACCCAACAAAGCCTAGAACATTTGCATTTTTCTCTCTTTTTATATACGTTAAAACGATGGAAATATCTTATAAAGCTTTACTAGAGACGACTCTCAACTATTGATTTGCTTTTTTTTTCATTTTCCCAAATATATAGGCTATATATTCATTTTAGAGCTAGAAATTATATAATTTTATTCGAATTTCTGTTAATTTTGATGTATAAAATGCATCATTGGCATCATCGGTGTCGTAGATGCTAGAGATGATAACGGAAATAATGTGTAGATGATGATATTCTTACATTATTATCAGAGATGCTAGTGGTGCTGATGATAATGTAAGATCGTCATCTACATATAATTTCTCTCGTCTAGCATCATCTACAGCATCTCTGATGATGATGAGTTTGATTACGATCGAGTATTTAGCAGCATATTTTGATAATTGTGCTCCGTTTGTAAGAATATAGTTTTTATTATTCTAGCAATTAATTAACTCTAAGAAAATACACTTTTTTAATATAAAATTGTAATTTATTTTTTTGTAACTTAAGATAATTCGATGTAAAAAAAAGGATTTTCATTTTAAAAAAAACTTACGAAAAGGTTTATAGTTCCAAATAATTAGAGAAAAATCTCAAAACGACTCAAAAAACAGAAAAAGTTTTAGTAAAATAAATATTAAAAAATTAATAAAATTTCATATTACTTTATCTTCCATTTTCATTGCGATAAAAGTAAAGTTTGGAAGAAAAAAGAATTATTATTTTATGGTATTTTCTGTGGGAAACAAAGAAATTGTCCAGGATTTTCCCTGTATGATTTTATTTTAGGGAAATTCCTGGACAGTTTTCCTTTTTTTCCCTACAAAAATTCTGTAAAATAACCCATGCTTTTGTTCTTTGTTTTCATTAAGATAAAAATTGGAATTTGGAAAAATAATATTTTACAGGATTTTATGTAGGAAAAAAGGGAAATTGTCCAGGATTTTATATAGGAAAAAGGGAATGTCCAGGATTTTATAGGGAAATTGTCCAGGATTTTATATAGGAAAAAGGGAAATTGTCCAGGATTTTATGTAGGAAAAAGGGAAATTGTCCAGGATTTTATGTAGGAAAAGGGGGAAATTGTCCAGGATTTTATGTAGGAAAAAGGGAAATTGTCCAGGATTTTATATAGGAAAAAGGAAAATTGTCCAGGATTTTATGTAGGAAAAAGGGAAATTGTTAATGATTTTATGTAGGAAAAAGGAAAATTGTTCACAAATTTTGCAGGAGGAAAAGGAAATTGCCCATATTTTCCCTAAAATAAATCGAAAAGGGGATATCTTAGAGAATGGGGCAACGTTTTATTTTAAAAGAAAATAGACAAAATCTTCGAAACGATAGAAAATCGTTTCAGTTAGATATTAGAGAGAATTTTGAACAGTTTCATATAGAAAAAGCACTTGTCTTTTTCCGTATAAAGCTATAGACTTATACGGAAAAATCTATAGTCGTATATACGAATCAAAGATTTTTCCCTAATCAAAGATTTCTATACTTTGCTTAGTTTCTATTCGTTTGAAATATTTGTTAGGAATAAGAATTAGGGAGAAATCGGCGATTTGAATAAAGAGTAGAAATAAACGTTGGAGTTGAATACAAAATGCTTAAAGATATATTCGACACGAATAAAGAATAGGGAACATTTTTATTTGAATAGAGAATTGGAAAAATCTTTGAAACAATAGAGTTTATGGAAAATCGTTAATTCATTTATCTATTAGAGGAAAAAATCCTTGAAATTCAATGATTCTTGGGAAAAAAATCTTTAAATGTGAATCTGTATTAGGGAAAAATCATCGAAATACAGTAGGCTTTGAGAAAAATCTTCGAATTATACTAGATTCTACCGAAATATTATAACTTTAAATATATTTTTTAGAGGAAAATTTTTCTCTAAATATATACACAAATTAGACAAATTTTAATATGTTTTAAAGAACATTCATTTGAACTTTACTAAGCTCTAGGGAAAAAATCTGTGAATTCTAATAACTTTTTGGGAATTATTGTAAGTTTAAATAAATTTTTAAAGAAAAATCTTTAAATTTCGGTAGATATTAAAGGAAATTTTAATATATTTTCAGGGGAAAATATTCTAATTTCAACAGGCTTTAGAAGATCGATTTATATTCAGGTATACTTTACGGAAAATGTCTTTGAATTCGTACTGACACTAGGATAAAAAGTTAATTTCAAATAAATTTTGAAGTAAAATCTTTGAATTTCAATAGGCTGTAGGGAAAAATCTTTACATACCATTACATTTTCAAAGAGAAATCCTTAACCAATATCCTACAGAAAAATCTATTACATTCCAATACATTACGAGGAGAAAAAAAAAATCTTTAAATTCAAATAGGCTCTAGGGTAAAATCTATACATTTTAGGGAAAAATCTTTGATTTTATAAGGGGGAAAAAAAGTAATTTCGATTAGAATAAAAATAGAAAAAAAGCAATTTCTGTCAGCGAAGAAATCATTATTGAAGAATAAGACCATATACGAGAAGAGACAAAAAATATGTAAAAATCGGCGAAAGTTCTGACGAAAAATACAGATCGAAACCGAAAATCCTTTAATGCAGGTACTGTCAGGTGAGTTGGCAGCAAACTGGCGACACATTTTTATCCCCCCTTCGAAAAAAATACATAATTTCTATCTAAAAGAAGGATACGCAGGCATTTTCCATTCGTTATTAAGATGCTAGACCATGGAGATTTTTCGGCAATTTCTCTTAAAAAAACTTTCTTCGATACCTCGAACCGTTTTCAATTTTATAAATTACATATTTTCTCGCTAGAAAATAATAATTTTTTCCATATATTTGTATGTATACATGAAGAATAACATCGCTTCTCTCTCTTTCTTCCATGTAAGAACTTTGCTTGGTCTTATTTATCATTCTTATCGATCTGGAAAATAAAAATAGCCACTACCGTTCCATATAACATGCAAGGGGATATAAAAAAAACTTAACAGATAAACTACTCCGGTTGCTGGTAGAGTGTATATTGAACGTTATTGAAGGGTCTAGGACACCTCATCTTACGCTCCAACACGCATTTCAATTGAAGCACCTTCGATTCATAATTCATGTCCTTTGGTTCTACCTATAACGTTCAATAGGCATAACGTGCCATTGTCGAAGATATTGATGGTAGTCGCGCGAGAATTTCATCACTGACAAAACATCTGGACCCTCGACTTAGTGTGGTACTTCGAGTAAAGAAGTATTTCGACTAAAATCTGCTGAAAAAATGAGCAAAATATTCGAATTTTCAACATAAACTCTCGATCGATAAATGGAAAACAAAGCATCTCGCCAGTTACAAACTTCGATTATCTCTGGCGGTGATAACCGAGATAATTATTATTAAATTCTATTTATTAATCCGTGAATTTGCACGTCATATGCAAGTTTAAATAGTGGATTATATTAAAAATAAATGAGAATATACGACGAGCATCATCTTAAGAAGTTAAAGGAAATGTCATTATCCGTATTCTTTTTTCTCATCTTCCAACTCCTCCTCCTCCTCCTCCTCCTCTTCCTTCTTCTTCTTCTTCTACTCGTTCTAATTCGGAGAAAATTTTTGTTAGGGAGGCACGCAAGAAAAACATTTCCTGTCGTTTGCATTAAAGGCAAGTTTAATTTCCGTTTATTAGTTCTCCTATTGCTTCCATCGCCAAGTTCTAATTGTGCTTCGTCGATTGTATAGAAGGCTCCATTGCTACGAGGAGACGTTGTTTTCTCTCTCTACACTCGTCTAGTCGTATGGGCTGTTGATATCAGATTCCATTTAATTCATTAATTAAACAGACGTCTGCGTAATTAAGCAAGTGCTAGTCTCGAATAACATCGTTAATATTTTCTGTACGAATATCTGTACGTGGACAGGGAGGAATTCGTCATTTTAACCACCTTTTATTTTCGATTTTTCGACTTGTTGGACACTTTAATGTACTGTATTTATAATATCGATTTATCTAGGTTATCATCTAGATTTTATATAAAGATTGCACGAGTAATGGAAATTCGTAGAGATAAAACGGTGGAATTTGTTGTTTACAATGATTAGAAGTTGTAGATTTTCTATAAATAACCCAAATTAAATTTCAATTAAAATTATTAAAAGCTTTAGGAATATTTTTTAATTATATATTAGGAAAGTTTTCTTAAAATATCTTTATATACATTCTCATTTATTTTAAATTATAAATCGCCTTCTTCTTTAATAGTTTCTATCTAGCCTACGAGAGTCATCTTGTATGTGTGATTATTTAGATTATTTTTATAGTTAACAGGATGAGCCTTTATTGTAACGTTTATTTATTTATTTATTACTTCTAAAGGCTCTTTTTTGCAGGCCCATTTATCATTAGGGCTCCTTCCTTTCTAGAAATACCACGTTAATCACCGAGATTACTGTTATTCTATACTCGAAGAAGAATGACTCTTTCCTTATATTTCTCGAGGGGGTATAAGAATAAGAAGAATATAAAGAAGAATATAAGAAGAAAAATGCACTTTATTTATATTCTTTAAGAGAATATAAGTGAATGCACTTATATTGTTACGTGCCTCCTTCAGAATGCGAGCCTCGAAGAATGTAACAAGAGTGTTCTCGAAGAGTAAAGAGCACTTTTCTTACATCTTCAGCAGAAAGAGAGCCTTAATTGTATAATTATGGATTAGATAATCGTATGCGATACACTTTTTTTTTATTTGTGCCTCATCCACGTAAAATCTGGGAGAAGAAAGCCTTAATGGCGTAAGAAAACAACAATTAGAAAGTAGCCTAGTTGCCCATACGAGTCGAAGGACATTGTTTCCAATTTAGAAAAAGTTAAACGTCTTTCAGTTTAATGTTTACCGTTTTCTCGTTTATAAAGAACCTTAAATTACGATACGGAACATTAAGAGTTAAGAGAAGCATCGATTGTCAGCTACGCGTAAAAAATCTCCAACTCCTTTTTTTCTTTTTTTTTTTTTTGTTCTGGTTCAGGCCGAAGGGATCCAGAAACAAATGATCCGTTTATCTGTCGATTCTCTGACAAACCCAACCTAAGTGAAGTAAAGGGAGTTTCCATGTCGCCGCTCCTATCGCTCTAGCAAAGTATTTGTTTCTGACATCATTAGAAGCTACTATTTCCCTTTACCTTCCAACTTCCGATAAACTTCTTTTCCTTTTTTAAACAGAACAAAACTGTAAATATCCTTCTTAAGAATTATTAAATAAATACTTTTTTTTTCGTTTTGTCTATCGTCTATTCAAAAATATTTATAATTGCGAGATGAATTTGAAAAAGGTTCGATTGTTCGTAAAGTTGCGGAGATATTCACTTTTTCCCTGAACAGGTTAGGAAANTTCGATTGTTCGTAAAGTTGTGGAGATATTCACTTTTTCCCTGAATAGGTTCCCTGAACATTTCCCTGAAATGAATATTTTTTTAATAATAATTGAGAGAAATTTCCCTATTCCCTATAAGGTAAAATTTAGAAAAATTACTACCAATAAAAATATTTTACAATTTTAAGGAAATTTTTTTCAGTTTACAAGAAATTTTAGGGATTTTTTTCAGTTGACAAGAAATTTTAGGGAAATTTCTTACAGTTTACAAGAAATTTTAAGGAAATTTTCTTTCCTCCTACACGAAATTTTAAAGAAGTTTCCCTGTATCAGATTTTATTTAAATACTATTTAAAGAATTTTAAACTAATTACTTTATTTAGGGAAATTAGTCGAAAATTTTTTCACTGCAAGAATTTCCCTAAATGAAATTAAAAATGTTACTATACGTAAGAATACTTTAGCCTTTTTTCTTTTAAATAAATAAAATATTTTAAAATTTTTCTTCTGTAATAGAGTATAATTATAACTACAGTAGTATGTTTCGTAAACGAAAATTCAATTTTATAGTATATAACAGGGGGAAAAATCCAATTCACTGTTATAATATGTTGGGGAAATATATGTTATTTTTATACTGTAATATGGGGAAAAATTTCGTATTTGAAAAGGGGAAAAAAGCGATTATCTGAAATTGCTACTGTGCTACGATATGAGGAAAAAAAAATGATCGAATTCTACGCAAGTTGGGGAAAAAATAATAATATTTTCCCCTCGATTGCGTGGAATCTGATGATTGATTGCATAATTACGTTTTTGCATATAGTAATGTATAGGAGAGAAGAATATTTAATGTTTAAAACAATTGCATTCGTTGATAAATAGGGAAATTTTCTTCTTATGTCATATTTTTAGGGAATAATTTCTTAATCACTATTCTCTGTTATTATGGATTATTGTAATTATTAATTACTTAATTAATGCGATTACTGCTTAACTAATACCTTACTGTACTCCCTAAGAATTGAAAATATAAAGGGGAAAATCCTGTTTATCTTTAGATTTAATGTATCTTCAATTATTTTACTGTAAATTCTTTAAATATTATTGGAATTTTTGTAGCTAATACTGCATAACTGTTATCTCACAATCTCTAAGTATTGAGAATTCTTTTATTGTCCTTAAATTTAGAGAATTCTCAATTCTTTAATGTTTGGTTACTCCTTAAATATTTAAGGAACGTTTATAGAGACGGCTCTTTAAATTTAAGGACTTTTTAGGGCACCTATTGCAAATTTATGTAGGGAAATTTTGTAGGGAATAATATTTAATAATTAATAAATCCCGAGATTGAGAAAATTTAGGGAAATTTTGAACTTTTACAATGATCAATTTAATTTTCATTTATTTATTCGTTTATTTATTCAGAGTAATTTGTATGAAGGAAAATAATTTAAAATATAAATAAATTTACTTACATAATAATAGTAATAATAATAATAATAATAATTAGCGGGGAAATTATTCGAAAGAAAGATTAACATCTGTTGTTGAATGAAAGGGAAAAATTCATAGAATTCACATTAATTAAACATTAATGAATTTTTCATTTAACAACTGATTTGTTTACATTCTCTTAATTAAAATCTCCTTCGTTTCAATTTTTATTTTTACTTTTCTCCCTTTTATTTTTATTTTTTTTTTTTACTCTTAATTTTATTTTTATTTTTCTTCTCTCCATTCGTTTTCTTTTCAACTCAAAGATGCAAATAATGAAAGATGGAAGATGCAAGAGAAATTCTTTCAATATTTTCTTCACTAAAAACCACTTTTAAGTAAAATTAATATATTAAAATCGTTTCAGAATCTATTTACTTAATGATGCAATAGGTTTTTTTTTCGGTTTTATACGTTATTTATGAGGAAAAGATCGTTCTCTTTCATAACAGATTTAACAGAAAATGATCGATAAAACTTCAAATCTTATAACATGAGACACGATTCTGTTATTAAAAGACTATTTTCCTTTGGTTTCTATATTTAATTTCGAATTCTTTTTAAAATAAACAATATAAAAAAAGGGTAAGGTATATATATATAAAGGTTCCTACATGAATTATTAATATATTTTCGACCGCACTAACTTAATTTGTCGACTGAAAAAAGGTGTATAAAATATAAGAAATTGCATATTTTATCCAAGCTCGAACTGGATTCTTTTTCTTTTTTTTAAAGAATTTAATATTTTATCAATATTTCTCGTTAATATTTACCACTTTAAAAGTCTTCTTTATATATAATTAATTATATTTTATGGTTTAAAAATGGATAAATCAAAGATGTGTGTGCATTGATGTTGCTACAAAAATATATTGTTTAGATGTTATCTGGCTGTTGAAATTCTAAATATACATCGAAAGTAATGTCATTAGATAGATATAAAATAATTAATGTCGTTCAAAATTGTCAAATTGTTAACGTGTAGCTAGGTTAACGCGAATTTTAATGATGTTCATTGGTACAATGGGAAATTGGAGACGTCCATTCTACAATAATACATCATGGCGACAAATGCTCCATCCTTCCGTTGATTGTTAACGATATAACTCGAGTTTTAATGTTAGAAAAGTTTCAAAGAACTCTTTTTTTTTTTAATTTTATACTAAAAAATTCGTTCATAATATTATTTCGGTCGGTGAGCTTCTTATAAATCTTGAGCTGATGTACAGTCTTGTGGAGTGTTTCCTTGTATAGAAAATTGAATTAAATGTATATAAAAATATAGTTTTTTTTCGGTCAAATGATGATGTTTTTACTATTTAATTTGCCATTTTGATTGTATTAATTCTATATTTTAAAACAAATGCGATATAACGATCCTGCTAATGACTACATTCTCCTTAATAAGAAGGAAAAAGGGGGGAAATAATAATAATTTATTCCTCTTCTCCTCCCCTTCTTCTTCCCTCGTATCTAAGAATTAAAGAAACAAACTAAAGCTATTTACTTATTTAATTAATATTTCGTTATTAATTATATTAATTATTAAACGACAAAAATTAGCTTAACTGCAAATTCCACAAGAAATTAAAATACCATTCATTCCCGAGTAAACGTAAAATTTTTGGTAACGACAAATAAAATTCTAAAGATAAATTTTATCTATAAGACTTGGGAGGATGCAGAATGCATCGTTTGATAATAGGATTCCGGAGTAGGGCGTTAAAATTAATACATATTAATAACACGATTGGGAAATAATTTTATACAATTTATTCTCCATGGATTTTCTAAATATTTTTAACTCGTTATATACTTAATTTTATAATTATTATCGCAATTATTAAACTGATTGAAGTTAACGATAGCACCTGCCTCTGAAATCCTTTCTAGGATGCTGTGGAGCTATCTGAAGTGTTACGAAAGGAAATGCAATTTATTCTCGAAGGATTTTCTAATATATTTTTAAAATTTTTAACTCGTTACGGACTTAATTTTATAATTATTATTGCAATTATCAGTGTGGATGAGTTAGAAAATCTTCATCTTTAACAATTGTAAAATTCTCTTTCCATTCTGGGATGCTGTGGAGTTAAACGAAACTTTATGATTTAAAGGAAATGTTTAAATTATATCCCAAGCAATTTAATTTCGGAGAAATTTCTTAAATATATTTAAATTTTTAACACGTTAGAAATTTAATTTTACAATAATTATTAACTGGACGAATTAGAGAGCTTCCATCATTAACGATTGCATCAGCCTCTAAAATCCTTTCCGAGATGCCGTGGAGCTATCCGAATTATTATTGTATAAAGGAATAGATGTTTAAATTACATCAAAACTTTGCTTTAAAATAGGAAAATTGTCAAATGTACAGTACTTGCAGTATAGAAACCGTTAAAGCATTGGATGTAATATCTAGCAGCGACTAACTAACTAAAGCTAATTAATGCCATACAACATCCACGAGTAGCAAAGAGGTGGCTATGTGGATTGAGATATAAAGTCCATTAATCAAATAACATCTCTTAACATTCTAACGCGGTATCAGATCTGTTGTCGATGCACAAACTAACCATTTTCGACTGAATAACAACGTCGACGACTAATCTCTCGACTAAACCTAGTTATATACTAGAAGTTTAAACGATTTATAAGCCGTACGAGCGGAAAATATATCAATTAATAAATATAATCTGATGCCGGGACGTCGCTTCGTCTTCCTCTTCTTCATATATTTCTTAAAGTTCCAGGTGTTTATCACGCGGATAGACTTTTTTGATGAAAACGTCTTCAATGCCTCTTCTATTCTGTATAAAGTACAATTTATCATTGTTACGTAATAGGGTATAGAAGGCATTTTTCAATCGTTCCGTTCCCGAGTGACTGAAAGTAAATAAGTCTATATGAATGCACACACAAAAAATAAGTAAAAAAAAAATATATATATATATATATATTCCATTCAACTGAGAATTTCTCAAAGAAAGAAGAGAGAGAGTTAAAAAAAGAAATATTTATAATATAAAAAAAGAAATAATTTTGTATGAAAATAAAATGCAAATTTCTTTTTCGTAAGTAAATTTTATATATAAATCCTATAAAACTTTGTATTAAACACTCACTCAACTATTCCTTCAACTTTTCTTATTGCAGCATCCGAAAAGAATAATAGAAAAAAAATAAAATAGGAAATTGTAGAGTTTATGAAAAATCGAGTTATTCTATTAAAGAAAATCGAAAAAGTTGATAGTAAATTATATAGAAATTTCAAGAAAAAAAGAATATTTTTTTTTATTGTAACCACCTTTATTCATCTGTGAATATGATGATATTTTCATTTAGGAATTGATTGCATCGCCAGTTGATTACTGCATGTTTTGGACACATAACAACCATTCTTACTGTTTCTTCTCGATTCTTAATGTTTTCCGATGAATAATGATTACTCTTTTCGCGTTAAATCAAATGGTTAGACTTCCATTTCTTGAATTCTTCCATTTATCTTACTAAAATTTCTTTTTCTCAATGATTAATCTTCATATATAAAACATTGTAAATAGGTATAAAAAACGACACTCTAACAATAATTAATTATGTAAAATGCCTTTAAATAAAAAAAGAATGCGTGTTTTTTTTTTATATTTTACTTAAATAATAATAAGGTTTTATATATATATATTTCTTTTTTCTTTCTTATCTACTTCTTCTTTTTAGTTGTATGGTACAAAATACTGTTATGGTAGAACATTAGAAGAGTGGTTAGTGTCTCGACTGCAGCATTCTGTACAAGTGTACTAGGGTCTTCTGGCCATGTTCGATTGCTGTTCTACCAAAATCAAGTTTACCTATCCGAGGAGAGTGCTGTTGACACGAGATCAGTCATTGCAAAACAGGGAGCATCCCGATACTCCTTCTTATCTTTTACTCAAACGAGAGAGAGAGATTTAACTTATAATAAATTGACTTATTACAAATTCTTGATAATCGACTTTTAATCATTTATTTTATTCGCTTTTTTGCACTTTTTAAAAAGTATATTCTTTAGTATTTCCTCGTGTAAAGTAGTACAGAAAAGTTCCGGAGCAGATTACATGAGCGTATATAATGAGCATCTTCGTAGTTAGATCGCAATTTTCTAAGAAAAACAACGAATCCTTGATCACGTAGCATATTTATTGAACTGGAAAACGATATTATATAAAAAAAACATCCCCCACTTGTTAAAAAAATCAATATTTTATTTAAATATTTAAGGATTTTAACGAATTCTTCGTGTAAAAAAATCCCTACAATTCTTACTGTTTTTAACCTAATTATCGAACCTTTTGATAAGGTATCTTATGATAAAATATATATTTGGAAAAAAATTCTAGTAATAAAGTAACCGAGATGACTGGAAAGATAAATATTAGGTGAGGTGGATAGCAGATATTAGATTTTAAGGTGGGTTTTTACGATCAAAAATACTGAAGTGCTGCAGACATTAAGAGGACAAAAGTAAGGTAAAGTTGCAATGTGGTGAAGAAGCAATTCGATATAAAATTGTAACTGGAAAATATCGACTCGAATGTTGGGATTTGGACACCCTCCATCCTTGGATGATCATCATCTTTCTCCAAAGATGATTCAACATCCTTTAGATATATTGCTTATGATCCTGTTTTATTTAACTTCTTTCTACTATAACTTATATATTACATTAGGAGTTAAAAGAAGGAATGTTTGCCTTAACAAATAATTTACGAAAGAAGAAGGCAAATTTATGAGAAAATTACCGTCACGAGAATATTTTATTTGCATTTTTAAGTAATTAAAATTTCTAATTAATTTTTAATTAGAAGATTTATTAGTTTAAATACGGTTAAATTGTTGAGTTTTGTCGTTGTCGTAGAATCCTAAATTGTGGAATTTCTCTATTTTCTTAAGTTGGAATTCGATTCATTTGGGTTAATCTATGATTTCAATTTTTGAATCTGTAAAGAAATATTTTTTATTCTTTCTTTTCTGTATACAGGAAAACTTCATCACTGTTATTTCCTTAATTGATACAATTTGAGACAATTTTTCCCTGTTTCCTCTAATTATATCCCTAATTCTCCTTCCATTACGTCTTGAATTTTGAAAATATTTATCTTCTTCGTCCTTTATCTCTGCATCTTCCTTATTCGCGCAGTAATTTCCCTTACATTAGCGGGGAAATTAGATTTTTCCATTTATAGATTTTTCCCTATTCATTATTTTAACCAAGAGATTTCATTTTATTCTTCATTTATCATCAAAGAATTTCCTCCTCTTCTCCACACAACGAAGATTACCGAAGGACTTACTTCACCCCATTAAAAAATTATTCATTTCTCGGGACGAAAACAAAATTTTCCAACGAAACAAAACAAAAAAGAAAAAGCATTTAAAATATTTAAGCACTTTAATCGCCAATTTTCTTATAAATCCTATTAGGCGGAGTAGAATAAAGTAATTTTCGTAGGAGGCTTTTAAAAATTGTAAGCGGGTTAAGCCATAACGTCATAAACATTAGAGAATTCTCTTCAAACTTTCGAATTATATCAGAAGTGTTTGTTGAGGAATCTCAAGCTGGCAAAGAATACAACGGGCTAGATAAAAGGATGAAGCAGAAATGCGCGAGCGTGTGCAGAAAGTCGAGCAGTCCAAGGAATCGCTGAATCGACCCGTATTCTCTGCATTCCTACCTTTTCTCACCCTTTCTTTTACGCCATCTGTCGATTGTCGTCTCTCGTCTTTCCAGAAACTGGATCCTCATCGCTTTCCTGCCATCGAGAACAAACAACTTGTTCTATCAAACTTTACTTCGACACCCGTAATCCTTCTACTTATCTTTCACGAATTTCCTTAAGCCAATCTTTGAAAATCCCAATTTTTCCACTTCCTAACTGTTGTTTCTTCTATATTTTATACATTACAATATAAAATTCTTTCTATATTTTGGAACATTAAAATGTTTACGTGTAATAACTTGAGAAAAATCCTTGCCTCGTTAAGGGGAATAGGATTTCCTACATTCTCGCCAATTTTTTTGATAATTGATAATGTTTTTTATTATATTTAAATCGCATTTTTCTTCAATTTAGACACGTAAAGCGCCTCGGAATGAGGCACATGATGTGTTTTTTAATGATCTTGGAGTTGTATTTCCTCCCTTCTGCATCTATTTTCTTTAAAATTTTATAATTTATTAATACAAGAACATCATTAATTTCTATATTTTCTAAATTTGAAGTATTTATTCAATGTTCGGGTACGTTTCAAGTAGATTGAGGGGGAAAAAATCAAGTCCAATTGAGGAGAATGAAAATGGCTAAAATTTCTCCATTAAAAAATAATAATGATGATGATTTTTAGCATTTTTAAATCGTAATTATCTTAAATTTAGTTATATAAAACACGTCAAGAAAATTAAGTAATTCGGATGGCGTTTAGACGATTTTGCAATACGAGGGATGTTCAGGAGGAATTATTTCAAAGCGCAGAAAATATAATCGAAGCTTCTAATAATAGAAATTTCTCATCGGTAACAAATTATTACTTATTTAAACTATCAATTTATATAGTTTTTCTATGGCTAGAAAGTTTTTATCGTCTTCCATTATCGGTTATCGCCCGGGTAGTGCAACTAAGCCATTGGTTCTGTTATAAAGTGTTGAGAAATCTTTCTAATCATTAAACAGATCGTTATTCGGAGTTGTCGCATGCTCGCCAGTTAACGATTAGTTCAATTGATTGAGTAGCTGTCTGATGCACTCCATAAAGTTGGTCCAGACCATGATGTCTTCAAAATGACAGCTTGTCTTCCATCACTAGAAGCTAGTCGGTGACTCGGCAAGCCAGAATTCATTTAGTCCCTCTCTTAGATTGGTTTCCATCCCATCTCTTATCTGCCAAGAACGCAAAATATCGCATTAAAGTTATCTTCCGGTTATTATCGATACTACTACAAGCAATATCGGGTTATTGCTCTATTAAATTCTTTATTCTCCAAGCTATTGAATCGATACAATTGGTAGATAATGTTATATATATATATTTATTTATTTTCAAAAAAAGTTACCCATCTTTTATCATTTATCGAAGTAAATATTTAAAAATACGACTTAGTTCGATCGTATTCGTATTTTTACTTTCCCGGCTTCTATATTTAACAGAGGGAAAAGTATGGCATTCGTTCAGAAAATGACCCCCGAAATTTTTACATTTTTGGACTCGGGAACCTTGAAACGTCGAGAAATGCAAAAAATTGGGGTTTTTCTCCTGTCTTTATGGATGTTATTGTGTGTATATGGGAGGACACGATTCTGCCCACCCTGTTTCAAGCTTAATAAGTCCTGTGCTTTTTGTCGAAACTTTCTGAAATTATGCAGGGAAGTTTACTTATTAGGGAAGTCGATGCTATTAAATTTTGGTGGTTAAAGGTCGAGGGGATGGGGATATAAAGGGAGTCGTATGTATCTCCAGTAGGGTTAAATTTAGTAACGGTTTTACTCGCATTTACAATTCTTTATAAAACCCATCCGTACTCTGAAAATTAAGCTTTTTGATATTTTATAATAATTAAAAACATAAAAAGATTTTAATAATAAATTATCATAACAGATGGCATTACACACGCACTTTTAAATATTGCCTGGAAAGTTAAGCAACTCGTTGCTGGATGGATTTTTAGTTCGTCTATTGATTGGAAAATGTATCGAAAGTTTAAAAGATGCTAACAAATCTCCGTTCTTGAAAATTAAAGCGATTTAGACACTGAAAATTAACTGTTTTTAGCACATCAAATGGCTTCTTTACCTTTGAAAAACTACGCTTCTGATGATATTTTTGTTGGAAAAATAATATTTTTTTACATCCTTGCGAAATGTTTTCGTAGAAAATAATATTTTGTGACGATTCGGAAACACTTTCTTTACATCAATTCCTCTTTTGCTAGGCAAATATGCGATTGGACGACAACAAACGATAGGAGCAAAGCAGACAACAAATTCCTCTTGTGCACTTAAAGGGCTTTAGCTTGTGCTTTATGCTTTTCTCGTGTGTATCTCCGTTATTTTCAGATGGCCATCTCTAAACAGTTCCTAGTCTTCTTTCAATAAGAAAAACCTTTCAACGGAAGAGATAGGGGAGAATATGTCAAACATTTCTAGTTTGCCTCTTTCTTTGACTCGCTGGAGACTTCCTACCACAACTTCCTTCTTGACGTCATCTTCAGGTGCTCGCCAACTAGATGGATGGTCGAAGAAGGTTCTTTCTAGAAGTCCGAAAATCTCCAGTTTTCTTATTTCTAGACAGTAACTCTTTATATTGTTGAAAGACCGAAGAAAAACTATTTCTAGTTTTTACAAGCGATTGACCATATTTTTTGTCGAATATTCTCTCGTTAGTTAACAGTATTCTCCAAATATTTATATAAATATTTATTTAAAAAACACAATTTTTTTGACTTTAAAATGAGAATTTCCAAGAAAATCGGCCATTATTACGCGCGAGTTATACGCGAGAGTCAAATGTTTTTTTTAGTAAACTAGAAAGAAAAACAGTTAGAGTGGCATCGGAATTGACGTCATGACTACCATCAGAAGGAAAGGAGTAGAGGCAAACCGGTTGGTGTGTCTAATTAGACGAAGTCTCCACGGACCTCGGAAGAGAGGATGTTGTCGCAGCATACTTCCTGTCATCAGCAACGACTTCCTATCGACATTATATTTGACCTGTGGCACGCCCGACGTGGCAATAACGTCATTTTAAAAGGTCCTGGCAGTTCATGAAATCTAGTAGCTGCACAGACGGATCGAACGATTGAATGTCTGGAAATCCTCCGTTGTTATGAGAGATTCCATCAAGTTTGTTGCCGGATATAAGGAAGTATTCGTTTTACGCTCAATCTCTTACCAATATCCTCGTTACGGATGACGAAAAGACACTCGTTTTTATTATTATTTTTTTGATAAATAAAGCATTTATTTCACCTCTTCTCTCTCTCTCTCTTCCCTTCTCTAGATTTTTATCATTAATACCTTGCGTGAGTGAGGGATATATATATATATATATTTTAAAAAAGAAAAATTGAGGGTTGCAGCAAACGGTGTCTAGCTGTCTGATGGATAGATTGACCACCACTTATCTTAGAAAAGCGATAAGAAATAGTCGAGCTAATAGGTTGGGAATTTATGTTGGGAGTAGAGGAAGTGATGAATAACATTCGCCTGTCCACCTTCAGCCTCCATTATTTATTAGCAGTTGGGAAAATCGCTGCAAGAAGAAATATCCCCTTCCACTAATAACACGTAAAGCAGAATCTGTAAAATCATTTTTGAAGATAGTAAAAAATGATATTGTAAATGACTCGATTCTGTGCTGAAAGTAATCAACTTTGTCAATCATTTAAGATAAATCACGTTATGTAACAATAAAATACTTTTATTTATTCATTCGTTATCCCTCTTCTTTCATTCGCAGTAACTTTGGCTCCAGTTGTGCATTGAAATAGTTTTATTGTGTGATGAAGAAGATCCTCATACTTAATAACAATTCTAAAAGGAATAGGTCTTATATTCTCTACAAAATTAAGGGAAAATATTTCAATCCGTGCAAAATAATACACGAAATTCGAGTCCTAAAAAGGGAATAAATTCGCGTGGTCAAAAATCTAAACGATCGAGCTACAGCATCTTCGATTATCATCCATCTCATGATGCAATTGATTTGGCCTGATCGTGACGTCAGTAGAAGTGACGAGGATAATGAAATTCTTCGGAAGAAGGGGGGCAAACCAGCGACTACAAGCTGTAGGTGGGTCTATTCTTCCTGTCTGTCGCATTCTTGAATAATCATCGAGGTAACACCACCGTTCTCACTGATTAGAAGTAAGGAGTTTTTGGATTGATGGAATTTTTAATGAGAGAGAAATGAACATGTGTCCACCTGCTTTCCACATTTCCATATCCTGGCAAATTACTTTAATAGGAACTGTTACAACTCTACGAATATAATATGAATTCCGTACTTATATATATATAATTTATTAACAAGAATATTAAATATTTATACAGGAGAAAGACAAAAAAAAAAAAATAGTGGAAGGAAGTCTTGGAATTTCCAAGTTATTCCGGGACAAAATTTAAATCGCATCTTTAAGAATTAAGTGAAAATTAATAATGTCTTTCTCTATTATTTTTATTTCGAAACTTCTCCATTTAAGAAATCTGTAGAAAGGATATTTTTTTTTTCTTTCTCATTTCTTAAATGGACAGAAAATTGCAGAAACATGTTTTACAGTTTAAACTACGGACATTATCTGTCACACGAACTTTACTCGAGAAGACGTGTGAATTGGCACACGTGCATTCGACTTAACGCTTTTGCCTTATACTCTTACGTATTATTAACACAGTTGATTTTGGGTCGATATTTTGGACCTTCAATGGCCGACTCTAACCTTCTTTCTCTCTTCCTCCTCCGTCTAGCTTCGTTGCCAATTTGTTTTAACGTCGTTTCTCTCTCTCTACACCTTCTATCCTTACCAAAATTCGTCTTTGCCTACTCCTATAATCTATGCACATTTACCATATTTTATATAATATACAGCTTTATATATAAACCTTAAAAATAGTAGAATCGAAGCCCCTATCCAAGATGGTGTTTTCTGCTATTCAGCAATACACTTCGTACTGTAAAACTATGTTAAAAATACGGGATAATTATATAATTTAACGCTAAAAAAATATTATAAAATATACAATTTATAATTATTTTGTTACTTATTAAAAATAATCACTCGATTATTTTCTAATTTGTGTTGTTTTCGAAGGAGGAAATTTGCGCTAATTGGCATAATTTCTTTAAAAAAATTACAATACTTTGAAGTGAAATTATCCCCTTTCTTTAACTAAGATTTCCTACGTTTGTAATTTAATTTTCGGGACTAGAAATTACTTTATTTATCTTTTTTTTTATTAGCGCAAAATATAAATATTTTAAAATTAATATCTTATTAATATTTTCTTACATTTAAATTACTAACAGTTTATACGAAAATTATAGGTTTGGTATTAAATGCTATTTTTTCTCGTTAAATATAATCGAGGTTTATGTAATTTCTATTTTTAATTTTTACATAAATTTCGTTATAATTTCCTTTAAAATTTTGTAATTTTTATATAAATTAAGGTAAATTTTTACTGTTTAAATCCTGTTATAAATAATTATAGATTTTAAGACATGAAAATTTAATTTCTTAAGGTTTTTATACTTACAAAATTAAGGAGTTTTTAAACGTATAAAACAGTGATTTAAGCATTAAAATATGAAAAATATCCTTTAAAATTAATAAAATAACATTTAAAATAAATTCTAACCCATTTACTTGAGGTGAAGAGCCAAATTTACTACATTTATATAACGTTAAAATTGATGAATTTTACTACAATTAAAACAGATTTTAAGCGTTAAAAATATGAAAAAAAATATATTTTTAATTTTTAAATTAAATTTAACCATTTACACTCTANCATTTCTTCGAATAATATACACATACATAACTCAATATTGATTTAAAAAAAAAATAGATATTTTTAAAGATATCTTCTAGTAATATTAATAATAATATTAAAAAACTTTTTAAAATAATTATTTTTAGAAGATAAAGAAGCCCTACAATTTACTAAAATATCATTAATAACTTAAAATATATCTATGTCTATACATTTTTAAAGGAGCTAATCTAAATTGGTAGCCACACACACACACACACACACACAAAAAAAAGAAATTATACCATTAAAATGCATTAAAATCTATACGTTTTTTAAAAGATATTCTTAATTAACGATTAAAACATTAATTTCTTTTAATTAAAATTAATTTTATTTGGAATTTTATAAATATTGGAGTGGTAATTCCACTTCAAAGATGGCTCCAAAACGTATCGAAATTAAAGTTAACCCGTGAATATTATATAATTAATGGGTTATCTTCATTAAAATCTCTTGTAACTTGTTTTCTTGCGGTGAAGAAGATCCCTTTTTTTTAAAAAAAAAAAGTTATAGAAAGATAACTTGAAGATACATAATTAATAAACAGTAATAAAGTAAGGGAAAGTTGATATATTTGGATGTTAGATCTTCCATTTGATTATGTTTAACAAAATTTTTATTTTCCACTTGATTAAGGATTATTTTACTCGACTTTTTGAAACGGAAGAAACAACGGAAGTTAACAAGTTTGGGTTTTAATTAAAAGATTACGTAGACGTGTAAAAGATACCTTTTAAAAGGACTATGATTAACAAGAGTTGTTTCGTCTAATCACGTGGTAATTGTAGTCCTGAGGGTCAAACTCGTCTTCATCCTCCCTCTTTACTCAATCTGGAATTTCTTCTTTTCTTACTTTGTACTCTATTTCCGGAGATTTTTCCATTCGAATCACGTACAGAAATGCAACTTCCGACTTGAATCAATTCGTGTCTTTTGATTCTTTAGAACTGGAGCCTGTGTTTGTTTTAAAATTTTCTGATAAAAAAAAATTAATTCTGTTGTTTTTAAACTAGGAAAAAAAGAAGTTTAAGTGTGTTGTTTATTCTAAAAAAAATTCACTTTTTTTTATTTTTAAATTTATAAAATGAAAAAGTTTTGATCCTTGTAAGCATGGCCATAGACTTAAAATTTACATCACGCCTTTAAACTGGGACGAAAACTTTATTTTTTTAACGATTATTATTAATTAAAATACAGTATTTAAAATTTAATGCGTTGTATTTTTTCTAAATATAAAATTAAATTAAATTATTTATTTATTTTTTTTTAAATTATAATTACAGTTAATGCAATNTTAAAAACATAAAAAGATTTTAATAATAAATTATCATAACAGATGGCATTACACACGCACTTTTAAATATTGCCTGGAAAGTTAAGCAACTCGTTGCTGGATGGATTTTTAGTTCGTCTATTGATTGGAAAATGTATCGAAAGTTTAAAAGATGCTAACAAATCTCCGTTCTTGAAAATTAAAGCGATTTAGACACTGAAAATTAACTGTTTTTAGCACATCAAATGGCTTCTTTACCTTTGAAAAACTACGCTTCTGATGATATTTTTGTTGGAAAAATAATATTTTTTTACATCCTTGCGAAATGTTTTCGTAGAAAATAATATTTTGTGACGATTCGGAAACACTTTCTTTACATCAATTCCTCTTTTGCTAGGCAAATATGCGATTGGACGACAACAAACGATAGGAGCAAAGCAGACAACAAATTCCTCTTGTGCACTTAAAGGGCTTTAGCTTGCGCTTTATGCTTTTCTCGTGTGGATCTCCGTTATTTTCAGATGGCCATCTCTAAACAGTTCCTAGTCTTCTTTCAATAAGAAAAACCTTTCAACGGAAGAGATAGGGGAGAATATGTCAAACATTTCTAGTTTGCCTCTTTCTTTGACTCGCTGGAGACTTCCTACCACAACTTCCTTCTTGACGTCATCTTCAGGTGCTCGCCAACTAGATGGATGGTCGAAGAAGGTTCTTTCTAGAAGTCCGAAAATCTCCAGTTTTCTTATTTCTAGACAGTAACTCTTTATATTGTTGAAAGACCGAAGAAAAACTATTTCTAGTTTTTACAAGCGATTGACCATATTTTTTGTCGAATATTCTCTCGTTAGTTAACAGTATTCTCCAAATATTTATATAAATATTTATTTAAAAAAACCATAATAAATCCGATTTTATTTGGGTTTTGATCTTCTCTTCGATTCCAATTTTTATACCAAAGAGTCATATTTTATTGAATATTTTTAATAGATAATATGATTAAAATGTAACTGTTTTTCCTGTTTTTCTGTAACTGTTTTCTAAACTAACGACCTACGAAATTAATAACCATCAACCGAAGCGAGAGCATCATTTCTTTTTGCTAGTAACTTAAGAATTTCTATGCACATCCGTTGTTATAAATGTGTTTTAAGTCCTATAACAGCCACTAACTCAATCTTCGGTCGTCGTGTTTGCCATTAACGTTATTACCTCACTCCTTACCGTTAAAGTAAGAGCGAAAGGCAGAAACTTTGCCTTTTTTTTATATCTTACAACTGCCTTTTGATTATTCTTTACGAGGAATTATTGATTAATTATTCATTCTATCGTCCTCTACAGTTTGCCTTCCCCCATCTATTCAAAACTTCTTTTCTGAATTAGGTTGAACTAAAATCATTTCCAGAGAAAATAAGCTATTAAATATCATTGTTGATTAACGAAGCGTGAAATTACAAATGGAAAACGACTTCCAATAGAGAGAGAGGGAGAGATTAGTATACATCATAAGAAAGACAATGGTTTCTTCACTCGAAAACTCGATGTAGATTAAAGAAATTGATAAAAAAATCGTAGAATTTGAGTTAATTTAACAAAAAAGAAACGGGACATTGTAAAATATCATATAAAAATAGGTTGCAATTAAGAGTAAATCGGTAGCATCCGAGAGTCAATAAGTTGAATTGCGCGCTGCATGACGGGATTTAAGATCGATATTTTCCCGCACTAGAAACCTGAAATTGCTAGGTCACGCCCCAAATGTTTTTAGGATTCTCCCGAGACCCACGCCCCTCCCTATTAAAGAATGAAGCATCACATCTTCCTCTCGTTCCGTCCCATCGAGGATAACCGTCCAGCAATGATTGCACACAAGAATCCACATTCTAGTAACTAGATGCCATATAAAGACTTAATCACTTCTAGTTTCTAACTCTTGTATATAGTTATACTGTACTTATATAGATTTAGTGTTATTTAAAGCGTAGTATACAATTAAAATCCGCCATTGCCGTATTGCCTATAAAGTAATAGCAATCGATTGATGTGTGAGGCGGCGGTGTATAGTCAGCAGTCGGCGGTCACACAAAAGCCTCCGAGTTATTTTTATCCACCAGAAATCCACCGTTTCGTGTGTTTTGTTTTCTTGTTTGGCTGCGAGCCAAAAACTCCGTAGCTCCTTCATTGACCCAATGATAACCCAACCTTTCTTCTTCCAATCTTCCAGACGTCTCCTTCGTCTCCGGTTCTACAAGAATCGCGCAGTTGTTAGACGAAAGACAATTGAATTAAGCGTACGAATTTCGACTTTTTTTTTCACTAAGCCACACCTTAATTTATCTTATTTTTTTACTAATTTAATTACGTCGAAACGGAATTATGACGTATTTATCCTTACAATTCGCACCGCATCGTTTCATCCATTCTTCTCACGTAACTATCGTTAAGGCAGTCGCTTGATTCAATTGTCATCCTTATTACTCGTTCGTATTCGTTGCTGATTCTTCACAAGGCAATAGTAAAGAGGAGCAAAGAAGAGCAAAGAGCCAATAGTAAAGGGGAGCAAAGGGGCAACAGTAAAGGAAGCAAAGGAGAATAAAGGAACAATAGTAAAGGGAAGAAAAAAAAATGACATTTCCTATACTTCGGACGGATTTTTTTACCATTGCCTTCAAAGCTCGGACAACGAATATAAGTCAAATTTCGAGAGGCGTTTTAATAATTCATAATCGACCGACAAAAAAACCATTTAAATCTCTTTAAAGAAAGAGGTAGACTTAAAATTGAAAATGGTGTTAGAATTTCAAATCGAAATTGTCTTTAAGAAATAAGAGGAGGAGAGCAAAGCGCGAGTATATCTAACTTTGCAAATTGCGACTTGATGAAATCCAAGTAGGAGCATCTAATATCTCGACACTAGTTGATGTAATCACCTTGCACCATTCCGATAACGAGAAAAGGGGGGATGCTTTTGTTACATAAAGCGTTAATTGAGCAAGCTGAATTTAAATTTACACTTTAATCCGTTTGCAGAAGCGAAGTTGTTGATCCTCGTTTTCCATGTAATTACTAGAAATGCTGAGCAACAAATATCTTTCGAGTGAATTAAATCAGTTTATTCTGACTTTTATCGAATATTTTTTTTGTTTGTCTGTTTTCACTCCAAAATTCATAAAAATACATTAATTTTTTTCCCTTTCTCCTCGACGTTTTAAAATGTAATTTTTCTCAAAAGTTCTCTTTCGTATGCATTTATGATTTTTAAAATTAGTTAAATAATCGCGTAGTTAATGCTAATTATAACAGATCTTAATTATAATAGTGGAAATGGTGTTAAAATAATGAGTTCCTTTCATGTTTAACGAGCTAAGTCTTGCAATGAAAACAATTATTCACATCATAATGTCGACTTGTAAAGATGAGGAAGAGCAGAGAGAGAGAGAGAATAAGAGACGGATCTTTACGAAAAAAAAAACAACCGATTTTTCTTAAAATATATTGTAAACGATAAAATTTTAGCTAATTAGTTAATTGAAATTCATTTATTTAAAGTACTTTTGTTAATTTTTATTACTTTTAGATAAGATACTTTCTAGTTATCCTTATTATAATACAAGATAAGACATACCATTCCAGATCTTGATATTGCTTTGCAAGGATAAAATCGCAGGAATTAATTTACAATTAAATGATAATATTATCCCTTTCTTTACTCGTATATAAATTTGATTTTCCTATTTTTCTAACGATGAAGATACTTAGTTAAATCATCTTCCATTTGATAGCTAACTTTCAAGTCTCGTATAGCCTTATTTTATATGGAAATTTATATAAAAATGGTTAAAATAGTTGAAAAGATTTATTTATATATATTTTAATTAAAGTAANATTGGTAGATAATGTTATATATATATATTTATTTATTTTCAAAAAAAGTTACCCATCTTTTATCATTTATCGAAGTAAATATTTAAAAATACGACTTAGTTCGATCGTATTCGTATTTTTACTTTCCCGGCTTCTATATTTAACAGAGGGAAAAGTATGGCATTCGTTCAGAAAATGACCCCCGAAATTTTTACATTTTTGGACTCGGGAACCTTGAAACGTCGAGAAATGCAAAAAATTGGGGTTTTTCTCCTGTCTTTATGGATGTTATTGTGTGTATATGGGAGGACACGATTCTGCCCACCCTGTTTCAAGCTTAATAAGTCCTGTGCTTTTTGTCGAAACTTTCTGAAATTATGCAGGGAAGTTTACTTATTAGGGAAGTCGATGCTATTAAATTTTGGTGGTTAAAGGTCGAGGGGATGGGGATATAAAGGGAGTCGTATGTATCTCCAGTAGGGTTGAATTTAGTAACGGTTTTACTCGCATTTACAATTCTTTATAAAACCCATCCGTACTCTGAAAATTAAGCTTTTTGATATTTTATAATAATTAAAAACATAAAAAGATTTTAATAATAAATTATCATAACAGATGGCATTACACACGCACTTTTAAATATTGCCTGGAAAGTTAAGCAACTCGTTGCTGGATGGATTTTTAGTTCGTCTATTGATTGGAAAATGTATCGAAAGTTTAAAAGATGCTAACAAATCTCCGTTCTTGAAAATTAAAGCGATTTAGACACTGAAAATTAACTGTTTTTAGCACATCAAATGGCTTCTTTACCTTTGAAAAACTACGCTTCTGATGATATTTTTGTTGGAAAAATAATATTTTTTTACATCCTTGCGAAATGTTTTCGTAGAAAATAATATTTTGTGACGATTCGGAAACACTTTCTTTACATCAATTCCTCTTTTGCTAGGCAAATATGCGATTGGACGACAACAAACGATAGGAGCAAAGCAGACAACAAATTCCTCTTGTGCACTTAAAGGGCTTTAGCTTGCGCTTTATGCTTTTCTCGTGTGGATCTCCGTTATTTTCAGATGGCCATCTCTAAACAGTTCCTAGTCTTCTTTCAATAAGAAAAACCTTTCAACGGAAGAGATAGGGGAGAATATGTCAAACATTTCTAGTTTGCCTCTTTCTTTGACTCGCTGGAGACTTCCTACCACAACTTCCTTCTTGACGTCATCTTCAGGTGCTCGCCAACTAGATGGATGGTCGAAGAAGGTTCTTTCTAGAAGTCCGAAAATCTCCAGTTTTCTTATTTCTAGACAGTAACTCTTTATATTGTTGAAAGACCGAAGAAAAACTATTTCTAGTTTTTACAAGCGATTGACCATATTTTTTGTCGAATATTCTCTCGTTAGTTAACAGTATTCTCCAAATATTTATATAAATATTTATTTAAAAAACACAATTTTTTTGACTTTAAAATGAGAATTTCCAAGAAAATCGGCCATTATTACGCGCGAGTTATACGCGAGAGTCAAATGTTTTTTTTAGTAAACTAGAAAGAAAAACAGTTAGAGTGGCATCGGAATTGACGTCATGACTACCATCAGAAGGAAAGGAGTAGAGGCAAACCGGTTGGTGTGTCTAATTAGACGAAGTCTCCACGGACCTCGGAAGAGAGGATGTTGTCGCAGCATACTTCCTGTCATCAGCAACGACTTCCTATCGACATTATATTTGACCTGTGGCACGCCCGACGTGGCAATAACGTCATTTTAAAAGGTCCTGGCAGTTCATGAAATCTAGTAGCTGCACAGACGGATCGAACGATTGAATGTCTGGAAATCCTCCGTTGTTATGAGAGATTCCATCAAGTTTGTTGCCGGATATAAGGAAGTATTCGTTTTACGCTCAATCTCTTACCAATATCCTCGTTACGGATGACGAAAAGACACTCGTTTTTATTATTATTTTTTTGATAAATAAAGCATTTATTTCACCTCTTCTCTCTCTCTCTCTTCCCTTCTCTAGATTTTTATCATTAATACCTTGCGTGAGTGAGGGATATATATATATATATATTTTAAAAAAGAAAAATTGAGGGTTGCAGCAAACGGTGTCTAGCTGTCTGATGGATAGATTGACCACCACTTATCTTAGAAAAGCGATAAGAAATAGTCGAGCTAATAGGTTGGGAATTTATGTTGGGAGTAGAGGAAGTGATGAATAACATTCGCCTGTCCACCTTCAGCCTCCATTATTTATTAGCAGTTGGGAAAATCGCTGCAAGAAGAAATATCCCCTTCCACTAATAACACGTAAAGCAGAATCTGTAAAATCATTTTTGAAGATAGTAAAAAATGATATTGTAAATGACTCGATTCTGTGCTGAAAGTAATCAACTTTGTCAATCATTTAAGATAAATCACGTTATGTAACAATAAAATACTTTTATTTATTCATTCGTTATCCCTCTTCTTTCATTCGCAGTAACTTTGGCTCCAGTTGTGCATTGAAATAGTTTTATTGTGTGATGAAGAAGATCCTCATACTTAATAACAATTCTAAAAGGAATAGGTCTTATATTCTCTACAAAATTAAGGGAAAATATTTCAATCCGTGCAAAATAATACACGAAAATCGAGTCCTAAAAAGGGAATAAATTCGCGTGGTCAAAAATCTAAACGATCGAGCTACAGCATCTTCGATTATCATCCATCTCATGATGCAATTGATTTGGCCTGATCGTGACGTCAGTAGAAGTGACGAGGATAATGAAATTCTTCGGAAGAAGGGGGGCAAACCAGCGACTACAAGCTGTAGGTGGGTCTATTCTTCCTGTCTGTCGCATTCTTGAATAATCATCGAGGTAACACCACCGTTCTCACTGATTAGAAGTAAGGAGTTTTTGGATTGATGGAATTTTTAATGAGAGAGAAATGAACATGTGTCCACCTGCTTTCCACATTTCCATATCCTGGCAAATTACTTTAATAGGAACTGTTACAACTCTACCAATATAATATGAATTCCGTACTTATATATATATAATTTATTAACAAGAATATTAAATATTTATACAGGAGAAAGACAAAAAAAAAAAAATGGAAGGAAATCTTGGAATTTCCAAGTTATTCCGGGACAAAATTTAAATCGCATCTTTAAGAATTAAGTGAAAATTAATAATGTCGTAAGGTATATATATATAAA
>NW_019384374.1:62226-97152 GCF_000671375.1 Centruroides sculpturatus | reverse complement strand
CATTTCTTCGAATAATATACACATACATAACTCAATATTGATTTAAAAAAAAAATAGATATTTTTAAAGATATCTTCTAGTAATATTAATAATAATATTAAAAAACTTTTTAAAATAATTATTTTTAGAAGATAAAGAAGCCCTACAATTTACTAAAATATCATTAATAACTTAAAATATATCTATGTCTATACATTTTTAAAGGAGCTAATCTAAATTGGTAGCCACACACACACACACACACACACAAAAAAAAGAAATTATACCATTAAAATGCATTAAAATCTATACGTTTTTTAAAAGATATTCTTAATTAACGATTAAAACATTAATTTCTTTTAATTAAAATTAATTTTATTTGGAATTTTATAAATATTGGAGTGGTAATTCCACTTCAAAGATGGCTCCAAAACGTATCGAAATTAAAGTTAACCCGTGAATATTATATAATTAATGGGTTATCTTCATTAAAATCTCTTGTAACTTGTTTTCTTGCGGTGAAGAAGATCCCTTTTTTTTAAAAAAAAAAAGTTATAGAAAGATAACTTGAAGATACATAATTAATAAACAGTAATAAAGTAAGGGAAAGTTGATATATTTGGATGTTAGATCTTCCATTTGATTATGTTTAACAAAATTTTTATTTTCCACTTGATTAAGGATTATTTTACTCGACTTTTTGAAACGGAAGAAACAACGGAAGTTAACAAGTTTGGGTTTTAATTAAAAGATTACGTAGACGTGTAAAAGATACCTTTTAAAAGGACTATGATTAACAAGAGTTGTTTCGTCTAATCACGTGGTAATTGTAGTCCTGAGGGTCAAACTCGTCTTCATCCTCCCTCTTTACTCAATCTGGAATTTCTTCTTTTCTTACTTTGTACTCTATTTCCGGAGATTTTTCCATTCGAATCACGTACAGAAATGCAACTTCCGACTTGAATCAATTCGTGTCTTTTGATTCTTTAGAACTGGAGCCTGTGTTTGTTTTAAAATTTTCTGATAAAAAAAAATTAATTCTGTTGTTTTTAAACTAGGAAAAAAAGAAGTTTAAGTGTGTTGTTTATTCTAAAAAAAATTCACTTTTTTTTATTTTTAAATTTATAAAATGAAAAAGTTTTGATCCTTGTAAGCATGGCCATAGACTTAAAATTTACATCACGCCTTTAAACTGGGACGAAAACTTTATTTTTTTAACGATTATTATTAATTAAAATACAGTATTTAAAATTTAATGCGTTGTATTTTTTCTAAATATAAAATTAAATTAAATTATTTATTTATTTTTTAAAATTATAATTACAGTTAATGCAATGAGTTACACCACGCTATTTTTCTATCCCTTTTTTTTTGAACTATTTTTTTTAATATTTATTTTTAGAATTTTCGGGGATTAAATCTCTTGTTTGGATGACTTTTTCTATACGTGATAAGTACAGAAAAATCTGCTGATTCTACGCAAAATAGCTAAGAGTTACGGCATAGTAATTTGAAAGAATGTAACTGTAGAAAAGGAAAGCCTTAATCTTTGTTTTTGTTGGAAATTACCTCCTATTACTAGCCACTTTCTAATTAGAGGCTCACTTCTAGGTTACATGTAATTAGGTCTTAACTTTTCTCAGTCGAACTTTCTATCAGCTAACGAACTTTTCCTAGTCTCAACACTCGCGGGACTCTCTCTCTCTCTCTTCTTCTCTTCTTAACTGGGCAACAACCGCAAGAAACTCTCCCTCTCCTATAATACCTCTAAAAAAAATATAATTTTTTAGAAGACATCTCGTTATAAAACTTCTTAATATATATAAAAAAATTCATTAATTCCTTTCAAATAAAGATTATTAATACGGGTGGAATGAAAATGTTCTAATTAAAAAAACATGAATTTCTCTTAAGATTAAATTTATCTTACAGAACAAATGTACTTTTCTACCCTCTCTTAATCCCTTTTCAGCCTTTCAATCTTTATTTAACAATATTAGACGTTTATAAAAATATGATCATTAAACTTAAACTTGGAAAAGATCATCTCCTCCTCCTCCTCCTCTTCCTCTTCTTCTTCTTCTTCCTTTTTTTCACACTTTAAAGATTATTAATGAAATATAATTAATTAAATTTAACAATAATTTATTAAAGGATAATTTTCTAAATTGTTTTAATTTATTTTTCGTATTATTTATTTAAAAAAACCATAATAAATCCGATTTTATTTGGGTTTTGATCTTCTCTTCGATTCCAATTTTTATACCAAAGAGTCATATTTTATTGAATATTTTTAATAGATAATATGATTAAAATGTAACTGTTTTTCCTGTTTTTCTGTAACTGTTTTCTAAACTAACGACCTACGAAATTAATAACCATCAACCGAAGCGAGAGCATCATTTCTTTTTGCTAGTAACTTAAGAATTTCTATGCACATCCGTTGTTATAAATGTGTTTTAAGTCCTATAACAGCCACTAACTCAATCTTCGGTCGTCGTGTTTGCCATTAACGTTATTACCTCACTCCTTACCGTTAAAGTAAGAGCGAAAGGCAGAAACTTTGCCTTTTTTTTATATCTTACAACTGCCTTTTGATTATTCTTTACGAGGAATTATTGATTAATTATTCATTCTATCGTCCTCTACAGTTTGCCTTCCCCCATCTATTCAAAACTTCTTTTCTGAATTAGGTTGAACTAAAATCATTTCCAGAGAAAATAAGCTATTAAATATCATTGTTGATTAACGAAGCGTGAAATTACAAATGGAAAACGACTTCCAATAGAGAGAGAGGGAGAGATTAGTATACATCATAAGAAAGACAATGGTTTCTTCACTCGAAAACTCGATGTAGATTAAAGAAATTGATAAAAAAATCGTAGAATTTGAGTTAATTTAACAAAAAAGAAACGGGACATTGTAAAATATCATATAAAAATAGGTTGCAATTAAGAGTAAATCGGTAGCATCCGAGAGTCAATAAGTTGAATTGCGCGCTGCATGACGGGATTTAAGATCGATATTTTCCCGCACTAGAAACCTGAAATTGCTAGGTCACGCCCCAAATGTTTTTAGGATTCTCCCGAGACCCACGCCCCTCCCTATTAAAGAATGAAGCATCACATCTTCCTCTCGTTCCGTCCCATCGAGGATAACCGTCCAGCAATGATTGCACACAAGAATCCACATTCTAGTAACTAGATGCCATATAAAGACTTAATCACTTCTAGTTTCTAACTCTTGTATATAGTTATACTGTACTTATATAGATTTAGTGTTATTTAAAGCGTAGTATACAATTAAAATCCGCCATTGCCGTATTGCCTATAAAGTAATAGCAATCGATTGATGTGTGAGGCGGCGGTGTATAGTCAGCAGTCGGCGGTCACACAAAAGCCTCCGAGTTATTTTTATCCACCAGAAATCCACCGTTTCGTGTGTTTTGTTTTCTTGTTTGGCTGCGAGCCAAAAACTCCGTAGCTCCTTCATTGACCCAATGATAACCCAACCTTTCTTCTTCCAATCTTCCAGACGTCTCCTTCGTCTCCGGTTCTACAAGAATCGCGCAGTTGTTAGACGAAAGACAATTGAATTAAGCGTACGAATTTCGACTTTTTTTTTCACTAAGCCACACCTTAATTTATCTTATTTTTTTACTAATTTAATTACGTCGAAACGGAATTATGACGTATTTATCCTTACAATTCGCACCGCATCGTTTCATCCATTCTTCTCACGTAACTATCGTTAAGGCAGTCGCTTGATTCAATTGTCATCCTTATTACTCGTTCGTATTCGTTGCTGATTCTTCACAAGGCAATAGTAAAGAGGAGCAAAGAAGAGCAAAGAGCCAATAGTAAAGGGGAGCAAAGGGGCAACAGTAAAGGAAGCAAAGGAGAATAAAGGAACAATAGTAAAGGGAAGAAAAAAAAATGACATTTCCTATACTTCGGACGGATTTTTTTACCATTGCCTTCAAAGCTCGGACAACGAATATAAGTCAAATTTCGAGAGGCGTTTTAATAATTCATAATCGACCGACAAAAAAACCATTTAAATCTCTTTAAAGAAAGAGGTAGACTTAAAATTGAAAATGGTGTTAGAATTTCAAATCGAAATTGTCTTTAAGAAATAAGAGGAGGAGAGCAAAGCGCGAGTATATCTAACTTTGCAAATTGCGACTTGATGAAATCCAAGTAGGAGCATCTAATATCTCGACACTAGTTGATGTAATCACCTTGCACCATTCCGATAACGAGAAAAGGGGGGATGCTTTTGTTACATAAAGCGTTAATTGAGCAAGCTGAATTTAAATTTACACTTTAATCCGTTTGCAGAAGCGAAGTTGTTGATCCTCGTTTTCCATGTAATTACTAGAAATGCTGAGCAACAAATATCTTTCGAGTGAATTAAATCAGTTTATTCTGACTTTTATCGAATATTTTTTTTGTTTGTCTGTTTTCACTCCAAAATTCATAAAAATACATTAATTTTTTTCCCTTTCTCCTCGACGTTTTAAAATGTAATTTTTCTCAAAAGTTCTCTTTCGTATGCATTTATGATTTTTAAAATTAGTTAAATAATCGCGTAGTTAATGCTAATTATAACAGATCTTAATTATAATAGTGGAAATGGTGTTAAAATAATGAGTTCCTTTCATGTTTAACGAGCTAAGTCTTGCAATGAAAACAATTATTCACATCATAATGTCGACTTGTAAAGATGAGGAAGAGCAGAGAGAGAGAGAATAAGAGACGGATCTTTACGAAAAAAAAAACAACCGATTTTTCTTAAAATATATTGTAAACGATAAAATTTTAGCTAATTAGTTAATTGAAATTCATTTATTTAAAGTACTTTTGTTAATTTTTATTACTTTTAGATAAGATACTTTCTAGTTATCCTTATTATAATACAAGATAAGACATACCATTCCAGATCTTGATATTGCTTTGCAAGGATAAAATCGCAGGAATTAATTTACAATTAAATGATAATATTATCCCTTTCTTTACTCGTATATAAATTTGATTTTCCTATTTTTCTAACGATGAAGATACTTAGTTAAATCATCTTCCATTTGATAGCTAACTTTCAAGTCTCGTATAGCCTTATTTTATATGGAAATTTATATAAAAATGGTTAAAATAGTTGAAAAGATTTATTTATATATATTTTAATTAAAGTAATTTAAATAATTAGACGTTTATAGCAAAAAAAAAAACTGGAGAATTTGTATGTAACTGTAAATTTGATTTAGCTATCAAACTGAATAGAAATACACAAAGAACAGCTATTAATAGCTTAGGAATAAACAAAGACACACAAATTTAATAATTTTACACGCCTTATAATATATTTCATTTAAAAAATTATAATGTTATGATACAGATCATTATACAAATCTTTGCTTCCCATAACAGTTCATCCTCAGCATCACTAGTGATGCTGAGGATGAACGATGAGAATTTAAAGTTTGTTACATTTAAAATATTTTTAAAAATTATTTAAACATTTATATAATAAAATAAATTTAAAAAAAAATGACGTTTTAGATCGAAGAAAGTATTTAATTTTCTTATAAATACTCTTATAATAATGATTGGACAAAGATGCTGAAACTCTTTATTGATTTATTCATTATATATTGTTTATTTTCCAAAATATTGGGCATAACTCCGTGATTAATAACCTATCTTTAACATCTGGTCGAGATGTGATGAACTTCGATCATTTTTTTTTTAATCCATTAAATATAATTTGATTTTTAAATTTAGGCACGATTAAACTGCATAATATTTTATTAAGTACGTATTTTTATGTTGTACACTCTGTTAATTTTTTATTTATTATTTCTTCTTTCTTTTGTTTACTTTTTTTTTATAGAAAAATTACAAAAAAAGAGAATAATTTTTAACTAAAAATTGTGTAAAAATTGCAAAATGAAGTTGTTGTTGTATGGAATAAATTTTTCTGTGTTTATTTTTAGGACATTTCAATTGTGTTTTTAGGTAATTTGTATAGTGTTTATTAACATAAATTTAAAGAAATTTATTGTATTTTCTGTGTCGAGTACAGAATACAAAAATGCTTTGTGTTAAACACAAAAATTTATATGCGTTTAATAGAAGAGAATTTTGTGTCGTGTTCTAAGAAAATATAACAATTCATTTCGTGTTTTGATATAAATATAAAGTGTCTAATTTGTTTTACGTCTTAGAAATTTCTGTGTTTATTTATCAAAACATAGATAACAATGCTCTTAGCTCTATCTTTGTTTGTTTATAACTTATATATATATATATATTATGTTTTTCTCAAAGGAAAAAAAAAATATTTGTGATTTAATTCTTGCTTACGTGTTCGTTCTCTAGGGTATACACAGGAAGATTCAGAACACGTCACTGCCATCTTAGGAGAAGACGTCATTCTTCGTTGTGCCTTCGAATTCCCAGAGGGCATTCCAGTGCCCTACGTTATCCAATGGCAGAAAAATGGCATCAAAATTCCCATCTACATCTGGTACGATGGTTATCCACCCCACGCCGGAGAGGGTTATGAAGGCAGAGTGTCTCTTACCAACCAGGCATCTCTCAATCTGACTAATGTTAAGGAACAAGATCAGGGATGGTATGAATGTAGGGTGTACTTCTTGAACAGACCTCCGGAATCTCCAAAGAATGGTACTTGGGTATACCTAGACGTTCATGGTGAGTACCTTTTCCCTATTCTTTACGGGGAGGTTTCTTTTCTATTCTCTTATTCATCTTTACTATCGTAGGGTGCATGTTTTTTTTTTTAACGACATAACTAGAAAGATCCATTATAAATGACTTAATTTTATCAATTCTGGCTTGTTTATTCGCTCTTATAAGACGTATATCACTCAAAATTATTATTAATTTTCGTTAAATTATAATTTAATTAATCGAATTAATTGTTTACGGTTATTTTTAATATGTTACTAGCATATATTCCTGTAAAAACATGGAATTTTTCTAATTATTTATGAATAGAAAACAAACACACGTATATAAACTTAATTAAAATATTTACAAGAAAAAAAAATACAAATTTATTTACGATTTGTGGAGGAAATCTTATAATAATTTTCATTATAAGTAAAGCAATTAGTTAGTATTAAAATGGAAAAATATTGGAAGAGGAGCGAGAGCAAATTGTGTCATATAAATGGATGGATATCAATCAGTTGTATAGGAAAATGAGCAGAGATTATCGATCGATAACAAAGATGGAAGTATTGCATATATCCACAAAAGGCGTCGTGGCGTAATGATGCTCAATCAAGCATCTCTAACGAGATAGCTATGATTATCATAAAACTATTCCATCCTCTTCCTAACGCATAGTTTCCATTCACACACATACACATCTACTAAATAGCAATTCACTGGCTAATTTAAGCCGATTTAATTTACTATTTTTCTTTCGTGCCATTTTAAACATGGCAGAGACGTCACACGGAAATTAAAATAATCCATCATCTTTTACATCAAAGATATATTAATTTTTATGTTTAAAAATTAAAATATATATAAGTGGATAAAATGACTTGAAAATTCTTAGTAGTTGCTGGTTCGTTTTATGGATGGTCGACGTTGTTTGCTGCGGACGAGAAGGGAGGAGAGAAGACAATTTTGCAGTCACAATGTGTCAAATAACTTTTACGGGACCTTAACAGAGTAGATTTTCATTTGACAAGTTTAATCTCTGCACGGAATTGAAGAGATGGATTTTCTCTATCCTTTAACTTTATTCTAGACAATGATAACATCGTGTTAAATCCTGTTCTGTCTATTGAAAGATCTTTAAAGTTTACGATTGGTTTTACAATTATTAACTATTGTTGATATTCATAAAAGGATTATCTTCTTTTATAAACAAACGTCGAGAGGATCAATAACACGTTCTTCGCTCCATTCCTTTTACTTTCTAACCATTATTATAACACTTATCAAAACATTTCCATCTCCTCTTCGTTCTTTTAGTAATTATCTTTAATTAAATTAAATCGTTGAAGCTTCTACTTTAATCCCATTATCTTAACTTTGCGTAAAAAATTTTCTTCTATATCTGTCTTAAAGCCTTTCTCTATTCAATGCTATGATAATTGTTTATTTGTCTTTTATAAATGGATTAATTCGTCTCCGTCTTCTTCTCTCACTTTTATACATAAATGCCTAATTAGTTAATTAATTTTTTCAAATGTTTTTAATATTTTACGTGTTGATAAAGTTAAAATTTTCCACGAAATTTATCTAGTTTCGGGTTGATGGTGTGCAAATCGCTTCAGCTTCATCCCAAACCTCTATCGGAGCATACTGATGGAGTTTATCATTTCTTACATAAACACACACATCTTAGGCTCCAGAATTAGTTATTTTCCAAGATTTGATGTCCTTTATCTGTATTATGCTTATCTTTTCTTGTATACATGTTATTCTATATAAAGTTTTTCGTCTTATAGACATTTTCTTCGTAAAGAATCGAAGAAAACAGTCTAATTCGACGTCTCACCGCAAAGAATTTAGAGTTACATAACTCTAAATTCTTTAAGCGAGAGCATTAATACAAGAAGCAGTGACACATGCTTATCGCATTATCCATTAATTAGAAATTTAAGAAAAAAAATGCATACATTCTTCTGCTTACAAGCTCCTTTTGTTATTTAATCAAGCATGGTCTTGGAAGGATGTTGCAGAACCTTTACCATTCATTCGCTGTCGACGAACACCCCTCATAAAAAAAGAAAGATCTTTTGATAGTCACTCCGTTTGATTGATCGCAATGACTAAGTAATGCGCTATTAATAAGTTTCGAGAGAAACGGATAATAATTATTGCTATTAAATTCCACACGAAATTACCACATCTCCATGATGCGATGCTACAGAAGAAAGGAGAGCATCTTTCCTAATTTAAGTAAAAATTCTTACTTTAGTCAGACTCCGAGTTAGTTTCTTAATGTATGTTATCAGTATGGATAAGTGATGATGTACAGAAGATATTAACGTGATGAGGAAGGATGGAGTCGTCACAGTTAGCTTCAAACTAATGGAAACTTGCACTTAATGTTAATTCGTATGTATCTGATGGGAAAGAAATGATATAAACATTGGTATAACCTTCGATAGTACACGCCCAGTTGGTGAAGAATCGTGTCTACACGTTTTCTAGGATTCGTATCGACGTGATTAAGTTCAAATGGATCGTTAGATTATCTCCATTTTCCAATTTCTGTATTATATATAATTTTTATAATTGATTGCCTCTTGCAATTTTGCACTTTCTAGATTATATATTAAGTAAAAATGAAAGGTATTTTACCATAAAGAAGTTTCATTACAGTTCTTTCTTTAGTTCAATCCTTCTCTAAAGTGATGCGGAGTAAAATTAATGCTGATATAATTCTCCAGATTTTTCATTGATTAAAAATTCCTCTTGTTCGTTCGACTGTTGGATCCGACATCAGTTTTTTTTTCTTCTAAATTAAATAATATAACTAGTTTTTTTTTTTTTTAAATAATATTTTAAACACGAGTTATAATCGATGGATAGAAACTTGAATTATCAATTAGTTATCTTGTTTCGGAAATTGTTTATATATGAGTATTTAAGATGCTAGGAATGTAATATATTAAAATTTTGATTTAATAAAATTTTTATGCCATTATTTTAACAATTTTCTTCGACACATAACAATTTATTCCTTTACAAGAGCATTACATTCACGTTTCCTCTTCCACATTCTTCATTTTTACTTTCCTATCCATCATTTTATTTCCACATAGAACAATTTTCTTCGAAGTATTTTATATCATTTCCATATATAATAATTTATTTCTACATAACCATTTTACATCTACAAGCATAGAATAGTTTACAGCTCGGCTCACGTTTCCATATAGAAAATTTTACCTTCAGGACGAAATATTTCAATTTATCTCCTCAATCGAGCAGTTTATCTTTTATGTGCTTCATTCTCTTTTCACATATAACAATTTTCTTTTACATATTTCATGTTGTTTCCTTATATAATAACACATACTTCCCTACTCCATACTCTACTTTCTAAGAGAATAGTTTAACTCTCAGTGCTTTTATACGGAACATTTCGCTTTATTTCTTCTTAGGCTACTTTATTTTCGCGATAGAATTTGATAGAACGTATATATCTTCCTTCTATATACTTCTAGATGCGGTATAAGCAGCCATGTATCAAAAAATACAGTCAAAATTCGTAAAAAAAAAACAAATATAATGCCTTAATTACTAATTAATAAAATAGGATAAAGCCTACTTCTACACCTTTTCTGTAATCTTACTTGAAAATACACATTTCTAGTATTATTTAAAATATAATAATTATTTTTTCTGTCCACAGAAATAACAAATAAACGCATTCCTTGTAAAATTCTCTGATGCTCGCTAGAGACTAGACGAAAATATCGCTTTTTTTTGCTTACTTTCCTCTTTATATATATATATATATATAGGGCCTATATATATATTCGGTTGCTTATATTTGGTCGAAACAGAAAAGTCATGCAGAAAGGAGAATATAGGAAAAGTAAAGAAAAATCTAGATTTCTGTTCGCGTATGGGATTTCTGAGCTATCCTCCATGACAGGAGCATGTATAATGTTACATCTACAAGTCTGTCAGCCTTGCATTTCTATCTGCTCCATTTTTATCTTTATATTTTCCTTTTTTTTCTCCTAGATAAGACTTCTGTGAATAGAAATAACTTGCAATATTTTTCATTTGATATACTGATTTTTTTTTTAAGTTAAAGTATAGAGGAAATTATTTTTGGCATAAGTTCAATTTAGAGAATTTTATTTGTGTTAAAACAAGAAAAAAAAATGATACACTTTTTTTCCCCCTTATTCTAAAAGTACATTCCATTCGCTAAAGTGTAGCTTAAGGTTTTACATTTATGTTGTTGTTTTTTTTCCGATTTAAAATTAAATTTTTATTCTAAAAAAAATAAATGTAGAAGTGTTTACGTTTTTATGGTGTTTTATGTATAGTTACGATGACGAGTAAGAACCGACAGACAAACGGACTCGTTTTGTAACGTAAAATCATAAAAATCTTACGTCATAAAGCAGAGTCGCTATGGTAACTGGCAAAACAATAAAAGTGGACAGTGACCGAAGGTCCTCTTGATGAGAGATGACAACAGGAAGAGGACCGTGACATGTTACCATGGAAACTAGCGCAGCAAATAACATATTAGAAGAGGAAAGAGATGAACGTGGCATATTTAAGATAATGATGAAGTTCGCTTAATTGTACTCTAACTCGTTATAATTTTCATTAATGGTTATTAATAACACAAATAATATTTTATTTTATTTATTTATTTTTTTAAAAAAAGAAGAGCTTTAAAATTTAAACCGTAATTTATTTTGTAATAAAATTTTAATTAATATGATTTAATAAAATGCTTTTTTCCCAAGTCTTTGTTAGCCCCTGTAAATGTTACTTTTCCGTTTAGCATCAGAGCGAACTCGTTGCGAATCGATAATCCCAGGCGATCAAATTTCCAATTGTTGTGCAAAATGCAAATGTATTTAACAGATTTTTCTAGAACGACGACGAATATCGATCGATTTTTTTTTAATTCGCATCGCTCAAATTCTAACTACGAAATGATACAGCTCAATTTTTAGATAGGATCAAACTTCATCCTCATCTCGCGTATCCTCCAATGATAAACTGGATAATTTCTACTAAATACGGATAAAAAACGAACGATTTAATATAACTCGAGAGCGAAAAACACGATTTTCGAACCAATTTTAATAAATATTGAACCATTTAAACGTTATAGAGATACGAGTTTAATTTATGAAGCAATGCATTTACGGATCGAGAAGATCGTAATCTTGAATATGTTAATCAATAGAAAGGAAAGCTTGTTCATCCATTTTGAATCTCTGCAACTCGTAAACCATCGAAACTGCTTCAGAAACAGCATTCTTTCGCTTTAAAATTGTATATATAAAAGGCAAATTTCGTACGTATCGAGATTTAGAAGTCAGAAAAGCTCCTGATTAAATCGTAAAGATGTTTCTATTAGATAATAATGCTCAGTATATATGCGAAACACGGACAGATCGAACTTAAATCGATAGAAATATATGTATAGATGAAACGAGTTTTCATAAGATGCTATTGGAAAAGGAGGAGGAAGTTGAAAAAGTAAATGTGACCAGCTGGAAATTAAGGAAGTCACAAAAGGAAATTGTTTTTGATTTTTGTTTCTTCATTCTATTGCGCTTTTCTCTTCTCCTTTACTTCCCCACAAAAAAGGCGATTTTTTTTTCTTTATTCGGTTAAGGGTTCATGAATTTTAATGGTGACTGCCGAGCGAATGTTAATGTGCCACCACCTTCACTACTTTACTCTTTCGATATAATATATTCGTATATATACTGTATATATAGATATAAAATATTCACTCGATTAAATATTCTGTTCGATAAGTTTCTTTTCCATTATTCCATTTCTCTTTTCTCTATGAATCTTGCACGTGATGAGAAGTCGAAACACTCTTTCTACTCTTTCTATTATGACTTTGTTTAAATTATAATTATTTTTTCCGGTACTTAAAGATATTCAAAAAAATAAATGAACTTGATTAACGTTGGATAAATAGCATCTTTAAACAGTTATGTGTTTCTATTAAATTAAAAATAAAAAAAAGATTTGGCTTCTTTAAATTTTTCTGTCTTTGTAAATGCTCGAAAGTAAGGATTTCCTTGTGGTATAGAATGGTAATGATATATTTTTATGTCTTTAGCTATAAAAATTGTAAAGAAAACAATACTTTATCTCGATAGAAAGCTTGGTATGGAAACTGTATCCATTAGAATAGTATTCAATCCATTTTTCTATACTTTATTCCTGTTTCTGTTCCAATTTCAGATGCCGAAATGAAGATCCTCTCTCGCTCTTCTTCTTATTTTTATCTCTAAAAACTGTATCTAAAACTAAATTAAAATAATTTTATTAATTCTGAATACGGATAAATGAATTCAAAAACCTTATTTTAAACAATGGAATTATTTTTTAAAAAGAAACAAAATTTATTCTGATACATACAAATGTCATTTTGTAATTAAAATAATAAATAAAGAGATGCAAAATATGAAGAAGAATATTAACGAATTGAAAATTTCTCTTAACAGAATTAGAATGATGAATATCTAACAGAAAATTATTCTTTTGTGTATTTAAATTAGTTGAAAGATTTTTAAATTGTTCAATTACTAAAATAATTAGATTAGATACGTATAATTTTTTTTCCATCCTTTCTTCTAACAATGGACGAATTTTTTTCGAACAATGAAAGTCCCGATCCATTGTGGAATTTGATAGAAACATGATTGTGAAATTTTTTGACATTAACATTGTGGGGTGACAACAAATATCGATCAAAGTATCCTTTTCGTGAGATTATTCTCCCTTCTAATCAGCATTTTCTCTATTCAAAGTGAATTTCTTTCTTATTGCGCCTGCAACCGTGCAAGATCGTATCTATGATGCACAGCAAAGAAAATCAGTAGAAACGGACTTCAACTCTTGTTCTCGAACCCAATGGAGTCAAAAGGGGAGGGGGTCGAATATTCAGTCTTTTCTAAGATGGCCTTTTGTGTAATTTATTGAGCTTTCCTTACAAGTCGGGCTAAACTCGATAGAGTTAAACTATCAATTCGTGTGTAAGAGGAGAAGTTGTCTAGCTATTCTTTTCTTTATCTCTAACCTTTTCTGTTAAATAATATAGGAAAAATAATAATAATAATAAATTCCTGTTTTATTTTTAATGCATTATTGTAATAAATAATATTAAAAATTGTAGAAAATATCATATTAATCTTTCGATATTTTATCATAAATGCTTCAAAGAAAAATCTCTTTTTCTAACAATTCAGTTCCTTTTCGTGTTTCTCTTGATATTTCTTATTTCCTGCATATTTCTTTCTAATTTCCTCTATTTCCTTTTTTGGTTAGTTGTGATTTCCTTCCATTTTCTCCGTTTGTATTACTCTTATAAGGATATTGGCCATAAATATTGTTTCAAAAATTTGATTACGAATTAAGAAAAATAAAATACTTTATCGTGAAATATTCACATTATATTGGACTCAAAAAATAATTTATAAAATTATAATTAATTGAAAAATTTATTTATTAATTTTATTTTAATTTATAATTGAAAATAAAATAATGATAATATTTATTTAGTACACAGAAGCCCAACATTACTTGTAAAGGTGGCTTTCCTGCATTAATTCCTGCTATGCAGGAAAGCCACCTTTACAAGTCAGTTTGGTTTTCTCGCATTTCAAGAAAGAATATTTTCAGAATTAATTAAAGAATTTTGCTTCGATGAATAGTCCAATATTTAAATTAAACGTTTAGTTTTAACGTTTACAACTTTGATAGAAATTAAACTAGTTTTTTTTTATATATATTTATTTACCAATCTTTTTTAAAAGTAACTTATGAGATATAGAAAGTATTCTGATGATTAAACTCGAGATTTAAGATGTAATTTCGCGCCACAGAGAACATTATTGAGTTTGAACCGTCTGTCTGTAATCCATTGTCTGAAAGTGAGGTGCGATCCACCATGTTATTGCACACAAACCTGGCCAAATTCTCCTATACAGACAGTCTGGTATTGATTTCTCCTTGCTGCTACTCTAATTGCTGATATTGGATACAGCAACTCTCCTATAGCACCAAGCATACCTGTCACGCAGGTGTGCTTGTTCTATTTTCGACCCATTGCTTGGAATTTCTTCTTTCTCTTACATTCTCTAACTGCTTATTATTAATATAAAAATAACTTAAAATTAAAGTAAAATCTGTTTGTTTTTGGGTGCGTGCTCCCCTTTCCCTATTTACTCTATGTTAAAATGACCTAGTTTAATGCTGTTTCATTTAGCGCATTGTCATCTAGGAACACATCCCCCACATTAAGCAGGGTCTTACTGTATATAAAATTTATGTTCTGGGCAAATTTTGGCCTCCAAAAATATTCTGCACTCCTGTTTAATGTACTTGATATATATGAGGATTCAATACAAACTGCCTTATTTTAACCTTCTTCCTGACTTAAGACAAATATTCAACACAATAAGCATTAACTGATATTTACAGGGAAAAAACATTCCAATTACAAGTGCAATGAGATTGAGATTCCGATGCACTACAATTAGATGACCCATAGGTTTCAGTTTGTTTTCTTTCTTTCAATCACACTGTTTAGGTTGTGCCATTTGTTCTAACCCAGTTGTGCAGTTAAGTAAACTTTACCTATACATTAAATAACCATTGTAATGGCAATACAATTTCATTAATTAAAAACAAAATTAAATTTTAAATCTTCTGAAACCGTGTTGTCTTATTTCTTTGATTCACTAACACAAGACGTGTTACTATTTCAACACTGCCAAGTGTTGAAATAGAAACACACCTTGTGTTAGTGAATCATAAAAACAAAATCTTTACTCTAAGTTATTTCATTTTCTGAATTACTTACTATCTGAACTAATGTTTGTTTTGCTACCAGTAATTAAAGAAATATCTGATAATTTATGTTTGCATTTCATATTAGTTCCTTTTGTATTGATTAATTACCTAATCAGCACTTTCATTTATTTGATTTTATTTTGTTTAAATTTATTAATTGATAGAAAAATAAGTGTTTTGTAGTACTTTAATATTATTTAGGAAATATGGATAGAGTGATAGGGTTATGCTGAAATGAGGTATAAATTATAATCATAAGAAATGATAAATAAACTTCTTTCTGTTTATGAGATTGATTTATAAGATTTTCAGAAACAAGGGAAAACATAATTGAGATTACACTGTAATTTAAATTAATCATTGTCCAAAATTTATACATCGAAGACAAAAAAAATCTTGAAGATTTTAGAAGAAATAAAGTTTGAGAAACAAATGATAATTGATCTTCATGTTTCTGGTATTCTTTATAAATNAGGAGTGGGTTAAATTGGGGATAAATTAAGGAGTGGGTTAAATTGGGGATAAATTAAGGAGTGGGATAAGTTGTGGATAAGTTGAGGAGTGAGATAAATTGAGGAAAGTTTCAAGAAAATTAAATCGACTTGTCTTAAAATTCTCATTGTATTTTCTTAAACTTTAATCAAATCTCATTAAATAAGTTAAAAATTATTTATAAATAAACTAAATTATAATTGAATTAATTAAATTTTGAATTATTTAAGCAAAATAACGTTAAATTGATTAAAATTATTCTAAATTAAAATCAGTTAAGAAAGAAAAAAAAACAGAAATATTTAACACGAATTAGTTCCTTTCAAACGAATTTTATTTAGTTTTTGATTTTTTTAGATATTAAATTTTTTATTTTTATATCTTTTAATCGATAGTTAAGATATATACGAGTATATTCTCTCCCTTCCTACTTTCAAAGCTCTATTATATAAAATAATATTTTTATATAGGAAAATTCTGTGCACAATAAAAGATAATCAACGCATCATCTATCGTATCTCGATACTCTAAAAATGTTCATCCTGTTTTTTATGAAATAAATTTTCATTCTTATCGCATAATTCCTTTGAAAATCTCTTATACTACAAATGAGCCTCTCTCTCCCTATCACTCTGATACATCAATAATGAATAGTAACAAGGAAAAAGACACCAAAAAAACTCCAAATTCCTTATTAAACTATAATATAATTTTGAAAAATTTTTTAGAAATAAAAAAAAATTCAATTTTTTAAAATATTTATTATAAATTTTTGAAGAATTTTACGATTAATCGAAGAGAAATTATCATTTAAATCTTATTACTTTATTCATATTCTGATATAAAATAGGCGTCATTTTAATCTTTACGTAAAATATTACTTTTTATTACTTAAAATATTAAATAATAAAAGGGGAAAAAATTAAATTATCTTCTTTATAAAGTAATGATAATGTTTTCTTAATGGAAAGTTTTATTCATAGTTTTTCATGAAATAAATCGGTTGGAAATTAATTCGTTTCTTTCTTTAGTTATAGAAAGTACAATTTGATATTTCAGTCGATAAAAATATCTGGAAATTTGAGAAAAATTTCATTGATTTTTGAGATTTTTTTTCTCATACATATAATAGAACTTCTAACTACTCTATAATATAGAATCTGTGATGATTTGAGCTTACTTTATTCACTAACTACAAGGCAAACTCTAATCATCATCCTCTTATCCCGCAAAATGGTTGACGTTATAGAATATTGGAATGATGATAACGAAAAATAAACACTTAATACATCGTTATTTCAATATTTTATGGATTTGTTATGAAGATAAATACGTATATTACCGTTATTTATACTCATTTTGCATGAATTGGATCAACCCTACAATACGGTTTTCCTATCGAAAAACTTATATTACACCATCGCCATCCCCCAATAGGATGTTATTAAAGTTAAATAAAAGCTTCAATAACCAAACAGCTTAGTTTTGTATGACTATATTTACAATTTCTCAACAATATAACATGCTGTAAAGGTAGTAAGTCTCTGTTTGAAAGCAATAGTTGATACCGTGAAGCTATTCTCTTGAGATTTCTAGTCTTTCTGTTGATTTGAAACCGTCTTCGATGACATTTATACCAAAATAGCAATAGCAAATATTAAGAAAATCGAAGAAAAATGTCATCTTTTTTTATAACTTTGCTGAAAATTGCGAAAACACATACTATTTTAGTCTCTGTAGCATCGTTCCAAAGCCATTTTTAGTCTTCTTAGCATCATTCTAAAGCGATTTTTTTTCTCTCTCTAGCAACGTTCTAAAGCCATTTTTCCCTCTAGCATCGTTCTAAAGTCATTTTTTCCCCCTCTAGCATCGTTCTAAAGCCATTTTAATCTTCTTAGCATCATTCTAAAGCGATTTTTTTCTCTCTAGCGTAGTTCTAAAGCCAAGAGACTTGTAAAAAGAGTATTTTTACATACAAAAACATATTAAAAAATTATAAAAATTGCTTATTATATAAATAAAATATTTTAAAACGTTTATATAAGTAAAATATTCGTTAAGAATATTTTATCTTTGTAAGATCCTATTCATCCCCGCAACATTTTATTTTTTATTATAATTTATCTTTATCTTTTAAAATATTTTACAAAATAAAATATGTTTTGCCGTCGTACAGAAGTAATTATTCAAAAGAATTTCACTTTCCATTCATTTATAAAAATGTAATTTCTCTCTTCTTAATGTTACGTTGTTAATTCTTCTTTGGCTTTTATTCATGTTTTGCATCCGCCAATAATTAATAATTTTACATAAATTATACGAAATAATCGTTGATATAATTAATTTATAAAATAATTTATTTGTTAATTATTTTCTATTTTTTAATATAAAAATATATTAAGAGAAATTCGTTTTCGTGTTTGTGTACCCGAGAATTGTACCTCAACACACTTATCACTATTACTTCTAATGACTTCATACGTGACATCGGTTACGACGTCACCGGCGTGTGTTTTTTTTTTTTTTTTCAGACGTCATAAAGCTGTGACGTCCGACACGGCTTATACGTCGATACGAAACTTTCTATATTTATATCCCGTTTAGTTATGGAGAAATTTATCGGATAGACAAACTCACAGACGGATTTTTCAATAATCACGTTGTTCTCGAAATGATAAAGTCGGATAAAATGAGTTATAAAATAAAGAAAATTTTAAAATTATTATTATAATAATAAATATAGGATGTGAATTATCATCAATAAAGTATAAGGAAGAGTTGATTGGGAAGTTATACAAAAAAGGAGAAGGAAGAAGAAGAAGAAGAAGAAATTTGATTGAATGATTGAAAGATAGAATCCAAAAATAGACACGAAAAGTCACTATCGAAAATAATATTGAAGATAAAAGAGTGATTTAGTTTGATTTCTTGGCCAAGAATCATAACTGGATTTCGAAATAAAGATATCAACAAAATTATCTTCGCATTTGATCAATCAAAACTTTGTGATTTACAACTTTAAAAAAAGTAAACTCAATTCCTCTCTCTTTCTCTTCTTCCTTCCTCTTCATCTCTCCGTTTTATATAATTTATTATTATTATTTTCTTATATATTACTTATAATATATATATAATCAAACTCGTTTAACGACGTGTCATTCAATTGAGACTAGAATTCTTGAGTTATAAAAACTCAAGAAGATTATATAGAAATTTAATATTTGGAATTTTTAATGATTACTATTTTCTTTCTTTGTCTTTCTTTTTAGTATTTAAGAGTCTTGTTTGTATCAAAATTTTTGGATTTCCCGAATTGAATAATTCTCATCATTATCATCATCTGTAACATTCTGCAGCTTTCTTTGCTCTCGATGATCTTCTTCGTCATCTTAGCTTCTAATATTTTAAACAAGATAAAGAAACAGTCAAATCTTTACATTCTGCTTATTTATTGATATTAATTTTTGATCATGCAAAGTGATGAATTTCCTATGCTAAATAATAGATCATCTAAGATTTTGTAACATTGAATGATCCTCATTCGAAATCCCAATCATCTATTATTTTAAATGCTCCCACTCGTAGCAGAGTGGATAAAACCGCTCGTAATTGGTCGTAAGTTTTCTCCTCACCCCATCAGCCTCTCCACGTGGACTTTTTCGGATTTTCTTCACGTGTCTAACACCAAAATGGGGACCAGTTTCTGATATAAAATCCTCCCGGGATGCAGATCGTCCACGTGTTGCGTTGCTTTATCCTATCAATCCTTTATTATCCTATCATTTGAAATAATCAGGATGATTTAGTATTGATAATCTTAATTGAAAAATGATCCTAAATGATGATCCTGATTATTGAAAAAGTGAATTTTGAATGATGAAGATCTTACAAAATTTTGAGTAATTCCACTTAATTTTGTATATATAAAAGTATTTTTTTTTTTTGTTAATTAAAAACAAAGGACACGTAAATATATATATTTTTTAATACAGTAATATAAAATATTTAATAGGGATTATTTCAGGACATAAATATTAATATTTACTCTAGAGATTATTTTCAGTATTTATGTGCTTATCGAGACGACATAAATGAGTAAGAAAGTAAAGAATAATATATATATATATATTAAAATATTGAGTTTAAAATATAAAATTATATTTATCCTTTCTTATAATTAATAAATTTATTTTTATGATTTTATGATCAATATTTTACTTTAAAGAAAATGCATACAAAATCTATTGTTATATTTTATTTGTCATGTACTTTACATATATAACTACAAGAGTGGAATTTAATATCCATTAAGGTTATAAATACTCTAATTTTATAATTAAGTAATAATAATAATAATTTATGGATCGGTATATGTGACTCGATCTTTGCCATTCGAAGCCGTGTAGGGAATAGGAATGTTGTGTAGGGAATTTTTAGAATATTTTCTGTTATTTCTTATAAATTTTTAGTTTTTTATTTGAAAATTTAACTTCAAAAAATCATTTTTTTATTTTTCTTGGTTATGTCTGTATCTTGTACGTACGTATTTAGCGCTCTTCCTGTATTTTGGTGACGAGTTCTTTAATGGATTTAAGCATCCTTCTCGGTGTTCTTTGCTAGAAAATTCAAATCTTTCTCGATGTAAAAAAAAGAAAAATAAATTCAAAATGGTGCGCGTTATCAATATAAAATTGAGTGAATTATCGTTTACTGTTGGTACGGGGGGGAGTAGTTTATGCTAGAAAAGCCATTTTCGACATTGGTCCACGGTTCGACCTTTTTCTCACACCAACTAGTAATCTCATTCGGCTTGCAGCGTGAGACCTCGAATACCGGGGGCGACCGTTACCATAGTAACGGCCGTTTATGGGCTCCGGACGAAGGATCTCTGATGTAAGTAATTTTGTTGCCATGACTTTAAATTACTCAGGTTGACTCGCTTGGGACGTAGTGTGTAGCTCCCCGAGGAAATGCCCGATCTACCCTATAGGCATGGTGAAGTTACCAGACATCTTTGGAATATCTGTTTTCTTTGAGCAGGAAGGAAGCATCGAGAATAAGGAATAGTTGCCGAGATGGCGTCACTCCAAGAAATAAAATAATTACATTCTCTGCAGTCAGTTCACAAGAAGAAAACAATTGTTGCCTTTATAGACTGGCCACAAGTTGAGTTAAACATTTAAAAAAAATAAAAGAAATTTTATTCAAAAATTATTTCCAACATCGAAATTAAATTAGTACCTAATCAGACATTCTTTCGTTCACGTTAACTTAATTTATCCTTATTCTTTAACGTCTTGTTTAAAGTATATTGACAAAAATACGAATTTAATGCTGGTTTTTTTTTATAAGCATTTATACTTAAGTATATTATAAATAAATAAATAAATAAATAAATAAAGTAGAAAAGAATGAGCGTATACATCATCCTTATTTTCCATCTTGTCAGTGAAGAAATGACTAATCAAAAGGAATCATGCCTCAGGGATTAAAACTTCAATGTTACTTATTAGAATAGTCAGTTTGAAAAGTTTTAAGATTTATTCCTTTAAACACTGGGATTATGAAATTGTCTAGGTGAGAAGAGATTGATGAATTATGCTAATCCTATAAATAATAAAGTTTATTGTACATTTGCATATCAAAGGAATTGTTCTGTTACGTATAAACACTTTAAAAGACTTATATACTTTCGTTTTATAATCGATATTATAAACTATATAAAATTATTTATCGGACCTTTTCTATTTAATCGACTCGATATTATCAAACTCGACTATAATGCGTGCATTTTGGCTATTATTTTTATTTTTTTAAATAATAATTTAACACCGCCTTCGAGTTGTTTTAGGAATCGATTTTTACTAATTTAAACTTGTAGTGGTTTTGTGTGTGTAGCAATACGGATTTTTAGTAGGGTTTCACATTTTTAAACATCTTAGACACGTATAAATGTATGCTTGTACTTAAAATTCAGTACTAGATCTTATACAATATCGCGTATCGTGTGATACGGGCTTTGTATTACATAAACTTGTATAAAAGAAGATTGAGAGACCCTAAATAAGCGTGAATAACTCTTGTTTAAGGCCTTCTACAGTACTCAAAATCTATTACCAGTTGACCCCCCTAGAACACTGTTGATTATTCCGTTTTATATGAATTCCATGTTGTACGAGTCATTTAGATTTTACAAATACGTGTGCCGGGCTGTGAACGGCTCACATATTTGTAAAATCTAAGTGACCCGTGCAACATGGAATTCATATAAAACGGAATAATCAACAGTGTTATAGGGGGTCAACTGTAATAGATCTTTTACAATATAGCGTATCGTGCGAAACTAGCTTTCTATTAGATAAACTTGCAAAAAAAAAGATTAGAAGACTTTAAATAAGCTTGAATAACTCTGGTTTAAGGCCTTCTGCAATCTAATATCGTTATCACTTGTAGCAATATTAATTAAAACTTTTAATTTTAATTATTTTCTTCAAATTAAACTATTTCTTATAAAACCTTATAATAGTTTATTCATTTAATTGTGATTGTAATCCGGCAAAAACTTATATTGGTGAAACAAAAAGGAAATTGGGTATTAGAATAAAAGAACACATAAGAGCAATCAAAGGGAATTATTCAAATTCTGCTGTTGCAAAACATTGTAATAATCACGGATGCCAAATTGATTTAAAAATTATAAAAATTAAAAAGAAAAAATCTAATACTTATAAAAAGCAATTGTACGAACATATAAATATATAAAAAACGGAAAGAAATAGAATTAATAATAACTTAGGAAGAATAATCCACCAATCATGGGACCCCATATTTGATTACGTGTATAAACAGCAAAAGGTATAAATAAGTGATAAACTCGCATATTCATTGTTGATGTAAGTTGTTGGTTTTAATTGTAGTTTTTCTTAAAATTTAATATTTTAATGTAATTTAATTTTATACAGAATAATGATTTTAAGTAATTTGGAAATTGTAAAATTTGAAGATATAAATCTTTTGTACAAGCGATTAGGATACGTCCTTACTGTTAAATTGGTTAATGTTATCTATGGTTCCAAGATGGCCGCGCTTCCAACTTTTCGTGGTCCAGACGGACTCCTCCCGGAGGGGAGCCGCCGGCAGGCCGCCTTGTGCCAAACGTCACTAGTTATTGATTCACGGTAGTTCTTGAATAAAATTAGAAAAAAAAGGAAACGTCTACTAAAAATATAGTTAATCTAACTTAACATAACCGAAGCGCCGCCATCTTGGAACCATAGGTAACATTAACCATAATTAAACAAACTCTTGCATGTAAAACTATGTAAATTTATCTTTCTTTTTTATGAAATTTTTAACAAAATAGAAACTTATATAATTTTCAACATCAATTTTCTGCGTAAACATTCTTGATGTTTGTTTGTTTTTCTCTTACAAGAGAGATAAGTTTTTGATACAAGAGAGATATTTGACTTAAAAAATCTATTTTTAAAGCTATTATAAGGTTGATATGTGGTTTAAAAGACATAAAAGATATATAATTCATAAGCAAAGTATCAATTGAAATCCCTTTTTCCACTAGAACTGTTATTACTTTATTATTCAGTCCAGTTTCTTGCACTGTCAAGACTCAATTTACTATCAAGTTTATTATTGTATAAGGAAAACCTTCATTTATTTTTATTATTTTAAGATATTTCTTGAAGTCTTTACCACTTTTTAACTTTAAATTCTCATACAGTTGTATAATAATCTATTCTTTTCTGTAAAACTTCATTAACAATGAGTAACAGATTCAAATTTGGGGATTTGAGTTACCATATTTAATTATTTTTTAAAAATTTATTCACTTACAATAACTTAAAATTATTAAATTATCATATATATAGATTTGTTAAGCTGCTCAATAATTAGACAACACTCCTCAAATAGGTTATAACAAGCAGAGAAACAATTAAAAATTATTTTAAATCTATTAAATTTATATCTTTAATTATAACTCTATTATTTTTATTTGTAAACATCATCTGTAATCATGTAACTAGTTTTATAAATTAATTTCTATTAATTGATGAGGTGCAAGAGGTTCTGTAATTGGAGATTTTGTTATTTTTTAAAAGAAAATCTTTATAATTTTTTAAATAAATAAATTATAGATAATTTTATTCTTATAAATATAATCTAAATTATATAATTGTTTATTTATGTGTACTACAAATGCATATATTTATATATATAAAACAGAGTAAATTAATGAAGCATAAGTTATGTGCTACAAAAATATCAATAAAATAAGTTTAAATTTAAATATTAAAATAAAAGAATAATAAATTAAATAAAATTTTAAATATTTTTCCTTCTTTTTCTTGAGTGAATCAACAATTTTAAAATATTTTCTATAATTCTTTTGTGATTTTTAGTGAAATTTTTACTCTTATTCTTCTACTTATTAATAATTTAATTGAAAATAGTTCTAATGAAATAAGTAATTAAAGTATTTTTATCTTTTATTTTCTTTTTATTTTTTAATTTTTAATCATTTTCTTTACTTTTTCAAACAAATCATAAAGGATTAGTAAAATTAATTTCCTTTGGCCGCTTTATTAATTATGAATTAGACTAATAACGTTTAATTAATATCGCTAACGGATAATGTTATCATTAAGCGATATTTACGTTATTAATATCTAGAAAATCTGGGAATACTTTTAAATTGAAACGAAACCCCTGTAAGGTGTTTTCTCCGTGTAACTCGATCCTGATAAATTCTATTTTTTCTGAGTTTCTCTTTGATTTTTTAAAATTTTTTTTATAATTTAACAAAGATATAATTCGTTTTATTAATCAAGATTTAGAAAATATTGCTTTTTTAAATAAAAAAAACACGCTTAATGTTACAATTCTGCTTTTGAAGCATCTTAATGAAGTACTATCAATGAAGTAATACGCGTTTTAAGCCTTAAAAAGTATAGAAATTCGCTTCTAAATTAGAAAAAAATTCATTAATTTTTCTTAAAATAAAGAATTGTAAATGATCTCATCCTAATTTACCTATACAAGCATTTATATGCTAATTTTTCAAGAGGATCCTCAAGATCCATGGTTTATCCATGCTTTAAGATTTTAAAAAAGAGACTTTATTTTGATTAATTTAGATTTAAAAAATATATTTACATTTCTCCGTTTATATTTTAACAAGCAAACGTCTCATATCTATTTACAATCTTAGAAATCATCTAATAATATGAGAAATAAGTGATAAACTCGCATATTCATTGTTAATGTAAGTTGTTGGTTTTAATTGTAGTTTTTCTTAAAATTTAATATTTTAATGTAATTTAATTTTATACAGAATAATGATTTTAAGTAATTTGGAAATTGTAAAATTTGAAGATATAAATCTTTTGTACAAGCGATTAGGATACGTCCTTACTGTTAAATTGGTTAATGTTATCTATGGTTCCAAGATGGCCGCGCTTCCAACTTTTCGTGGTCCAGACGGACTCCTCCCGGAGGGGAGCCGCCGGCAGGCCGCCTTGTGCCAAACGTCACTAGTTATTGATTCACGGTAGTTCTTGAATAAAATTAGAAAAAAAAGGAAACGTCTACTAAAAATATAGTTAATCTAACTTAACATAACCGAAGCGCCGCCATCTTGGAACCATAGGTAACATTAACCATAATTAAACAAACTCTTGCATGTAAAACTATGTAAATTTATCTTTCTTTTTTATGAAATTTTTAACAAAATAGAAACTTATATAATTTTCAACATCAATTTTCTGCGTAAACATTCTTGATGTTTGTTTGTTTTTCTCTTACAAGAGAGATAAGTTTTTGATACAAGAGAGATATTTGACTTAAAAAATCTATTTTTAAAGCTATTATAAGGTTGATATGTGGTTTAAAAGACATAAAAGATATATAATTCATAAGCAAAGTATCAATTGAAATCCCTTTTTCCACTAGAACTGTTATTACTTTATTATTCAGTCCAGCTTCTTGCACTGTCAAGACTCAATTTACTATCAAGTTTATTATTGTATAAGGAAAACCTTCATTTATTTTTATTATTTTAAGATATTTCTTGAAGTCTTTACCACTTTTTAACTTTAAATTCTCATACAGTTGTATAATAATCTATTCTTTTCTGTAAAACTTCATTAACAATGAGTAACAGATTCAAATTTGGGGATTTGAGTTACCATATTTAATTATTTTTTAAAAATTTATTCACTTACAATAACTTAAAATTATTAAATTATCATATATATAGATTTGTTAAGCTGCTCAATAATTAGACAACACTCCTCAAATAGGTTATAACAAGCAGAGAAACAATTAAAAATTATTTTAAATCTATTAAATTTATATCTTTAATTATAACTCTATTATTTTTATTTGTAAACATCATCTGTAATCATGTAACTAGTTTTATAAATTAATTTCTATTAATTGATGAGGTGCAAGAGGTTCTGTAATTGGAGATTTTGTTATTTTTTAAAAGAAAATCTTTATAATTTTTTAAATAAATAAATTATAGATANGGAAAATAAAGATTCTGAAAACAAAGAACCCAAAAAATTTTTCTATAGATTTCCTTAGTAAAAGTTTGGTAATGATAATCAAAATTATCAATCAAATTGTAGCAAAAGATAATCGTCTTCCAGGTGGCGCTAAGCGCGCCACTCGTGTTTATAATTTTGAATGGAGTTAAGTTGTCAATTTCATGTTATGGTTTGTCATCTTTAAAGTGTCACTTGTTATCAGTTAAAATATGAAGTTATCGAAACAAATCACGAGTTTTAAAGCTAAAGAATACGTAGTAACTATTTTATTCTTTTTACAAATCTTACAGAATTCTATTCAATTCCCTTTACATCCACAGAGACTGAGATGTAAGGAAAATTAAATTCATTTGTGAATTTAATGACATTATTTGATGTTATCATTAAAAATTCGTTTTCTGAAAAAATTTTTATAATGCGTTTTTGCTCCACAAATGACTGAGAAAAGTAATATTATGATCATGGTAGAATAAATCAGTGATTTAACTCATCAAAAATTATTAAACATTATGAACAGAGTAAAAAATGTCTATTATAGTAACTATATCAAGTGATAAGATCTCAATTTTTTTCAGTTTGATTTTATATGAAGGATAGAAATATGCACATTAAGCGGAATAGTTTTTGTTAGAAAAAATAATGAATTTCAAATATCTTTTAATATATTTAATACAATATCTAATATTATCATTATATTGATGAATATTTTATCATATTTTCTAGAACTTTTTTATATTTAATCAATATATTAAGTCATTTATCAATAACTATATTTATTCACATATTATATATATGTATACAATTTAATGTATTTTTTCAAATTAAATTAAATAAAATTTAATTCTACAAATCCAATATTTGATAATAGCATTCTTTTCATTATTTATTACTTTGTATTGACATATTTAAAAATTATAACCATTGATATATTATTTTATTACAGTAATGAATGACATTTGCCTGTTTTATTTTTTTTAGCTCCTCCTCATTTTAAAGTGAAACCTCCAGAAGTTGTTTACGTTAAAGTTGGAGAATCCGTTTCGTTGCCTTGTGAAGCTAAAGGAACGCCATCGCCAGCGATTGTGTGGTACAAAGTAAGTTAACGAAATATTATTATTGATGTATTGATGATGAAATAAATATTTCGGTTTAAAATATATGACTATGTATTGCATTCAAATTTTTATTAATGATTTGTATTATAATATATTGACACTTATTTACATGTTCACTTTCTTGGGAATTTTTTGCTAGATTAACATAAATAAAAATATTTTAAAATAGTCCATTATAATATTATAGCAGTTAGGAATAAACATTTTTTGACTAGTACAAAAATAAAATGATTATAAAATTTGCTTTCTAGATTAACAAGAAATTGTAGAAATGAATTATTATGAAATATGACCTGAATAAAATAATTTATACAGAAAAGTTGATAAAAATATCCGTAAAGAATAGCATACACTTTGAACTATTCATGGTTTTCTTAATTTTATACTTAGTTTTTTTTTTTTTTCTTGCATTCAGACATAACTTTTTGAATTGGTATTTCCATTATGCTTAAGTATAAGTAGTCTAACATTAAATATCAGAGATAGCATTTGTAACATAACTCATTATGCTTAAAATGTTATATCAATACATTGGAAATAAGATTGTTGGCAATGTTTAATTGTCCTTGATCATTCTTCATTGTTTTAAGGTTTATCAATTTCATAAATTTTCTTACTAGATTATTTGTTTCTTTGATAATCTTAAAGTATAGAATTTGAATCTAAAAATACAAATATATATCAGCTTCTATCAATTTAATTATTGATATTTAATGTAGTTTGTGTTTCTTACTTTACTATATCTTAAAATAAATACAGAATGAACATTGCTCCATAATTAATTTTTATCATTTGGAATATTCTTGCAAACTTTATTAAACAATATATGAATTGTTTGAACTCTTTCAACATTAGAAAATCAAAATTTTTCTTCTTAGTTATCATGTTTGATGAAGCAATGTCAACACTTCACTACATTTTATTAGCTCTGTTACAAGCAAATGACTATTTATTGGTTACATTATAATCTTAATTATAACATAAGCTTATAATGAGAGACTTTATGCTTTTACTTATAACATTACAATTATTCATAAGATTATAACAGAAAATACCAATATGCAAACTTACTAATATTTTATTTATTCTTAAAAATGATAAAATGACATTGTATTAGTACTGTTCTTAATTACTGTATTTGAGAATATTTTTATATATCTATGATCTGCTGGTATTGTAGGTATCTGATAATAATGGCATAAAGGATAATTTGTGTGTTGACTTTTTGATCATAAAAAGTACTTTATGCAGATAAAACTAAATAGAGTTTTTTGATCCTTTTTATGGATTCTCATCCTGATTTCTACTTTTCTAATATGAATTTAACAGCTGTTAAAGGATGGATTTTTTTCTATTATCTGAACTATTGGAAAAACTTCTAGTCAGAAGTATAGTAAGACCCCACTTAACGCTGATTCGATATAACATGGTCTGCTCGAATCCTAAAAAAGCTCAAAATTTATGCTAATTTAAATGATCACGGCATCTAATTGATTCGTATATAATACAATTATTCCCAAACATAAACCAATCAGCAAAAGGTGGCAATTTGTCTTAGTGCTGTACTTTTCTTAATTTATGTTTGTTAGCTATATTTTTTTCAAAATTGTACCATCATGGATGTCATAGGAAATATCAACTTCACATGGCAAGAATTAACTAAAGAATGCATGAACAGTGTGTGGAAGAAGATATGGCTGAAGGTATCCAAAAATTTTCAATGAGAAGAGTCTATCACCCTAATCGATATATCAGGACTAGGTTATGTAGACGAGCAGGATATTGAGAAGTTACTGCAGGTTACTGGTGAGAGCCTTATCAATGACAACCTTCAAAAACTGGCAGAACAACGAATTCGTGTAGAACTGGAAAATAAAGATTCTGAAAACAAAGAACCCAAAAAATTTTTCTATAGATTTCCTTAGTAAAAGTTTGGTAATGATAATCAAAATTATCAATCAAATTGTAGCAAATGATCCAGATTTTGAAAGCAGTGCAAAAGCAAAATGAGGCATTTTGGATGCAATATTCTGCTACTGACATTTGCTTAAGGAAAGAAAAAAGTGACAAATGAAACTACATGACTTTATCACAAAAAAACAAGAATTTCAGAAAAGTCAGGACCTTCGTCACAAAAAATGAACTTTACATTTTTGTGTGCATATGTTTGTGTTTTTTAATGCAAATTAATATAAAAATAACTTAAAATTAAAGTAAAATTTGTTTGTGTTTGGTTGTGTGTTCCCCTTTCTCTATTTACTCTGTTAAAATGACCTTGTTTAACACTGTTTTTGTTTAGCGCTTTGTAGTCTAGGAACACACCTCCACGTTAAGCATGGTTTTACTATACATTAAAGCTTTTATGCCTTGTTTTCTTCAACAAAGTGAAAAACCAAATTTTAGCATATTTCATATTTTCTTGTTCATATTGTAATAGGTTTCTATTATTTTTCAAAATACTTAGCAGATTTAAATTTTTTTCACACCTTCTTTCTGCTTTTTAAACTATAAGACATGCTTTTGCACAGATGTGATTTTATATTCTGCCAAACTGAATAATCATAGTATTTTTTAAAGATATTTGTGATGTTTTTCTTTAAAAAAAAGTCTAGCTTCTGAAATTTAATTCTCTAGGGTTGCATAGTGAACCTGTCTTTGGCTTTTCATTATATACTCTGTATACATTATATACTCTGTATTCTTATAGTAATATAACATACTAGAATTTACTTGCTAAAATTAATATAATTATGCAAATCATATCTTGTCGTATGGATAATATTGTCTTGTATTTTTAATATTTTATATTGATAAACTTTAATATCTAGTCATGTATGTTATTATATATCAATATATATAACATACATAATAACTTGTGCATAATAAAATGACTACATGCAAAGTAGATACAACATTATTTTGTTATTAAAATTTCATTATAATGACTGTTATTTGATCTTAAGAATTGCTTTTCTTTACTCTAATCAAGTCAGTTAGATTTTATTTTCAATTACTTGTAAATTAAAATTTCACACTGATATAAAAATATTTGATTTTGATTTTGATTTCTACATTATTTTGCTGATAATTACAACATGGAGAATACATAATTTTAAATACTCGTATAACAGTTTCTACCGAAATAAAACAACAAATTTTTATCTCTATTTTTTTCCTTTCTTATAGAATAACTAAGAAAATACTTTGATAATGTTAGTAACATTTTTATAATGTATAAAATTATTTTTAATTACTTTTTAAATGATAACACAGTAATTTAGATAATGAGAATAATATTAGCTAAAGCAGATGTGAAATATTTTATTATTAGAAATTTTTATGATAATCTGATTAGAAATGATTAATTTTGTTAGATTTGCATTTCAAAATCTATTAATAATTTATTGTACGAAAAAAATAACATGAGAAACTTATGGATAAAATTTCCAGTTATTCGGAGAGTTATTTGACAAGTGACATTTATTTGAGGAAAACAAATTGACTGTTTCATATTTGAAAACAAGATGATCATATTGAATGAAGTATGTAAATGGAAAAGAAAATGCATTCTGAATAAATAAATTATCCTTAGCTATTAGATATTATTTTGCTTATGAAATCTATCAAAATTTAAATATATTTTTAATTATAAAATATTGAAAATTAAATAACATTTCTTTTCATCTATTTACCAGAAATTTTTTAATATGAAAATTCAACTGATAATAAATTTAATTTAATTAATAAATTTTTATAAGTAAATTTTTATTATATTTCCAAACAATATTATTGATTTTAATTTATTTTTTATTTATTCCTATTTGTTCATTAAGAGACCTTTATAATATTTATTTAAAAAAGAATTTTTTTTTCTCTGTACAGTTTTCTAATTTATCATCACAGCTATTAAATTTAAATTAATTATTTTATATATTATGTGTAACATACGTACTGAAGTACAAATATAACTAATTTATTAACATAATTATTATTCTGAAGGAAAAGAAATTGTTTCAATTTTATTTCTTTTTTGTTTTTCCAACAATTAAGATATATCAAACACTGGAATAATCATATTAAACCTAAGTTAAATTGATATAGGTTATTTTTCTTTTATGATTTATTAACTTAAGAATTATTGAGATTATTGATTTAATATGCTTATTAATATTCATTTACATAACTAAAACTATAAAAGTGTTTTTGTTTTTAATCCAGAAATTTGTGCATTGAAAAATTACCTCATAGACTTTGTATATGTATCATAACACTTAAATATATAAAATAGAATAATATATTTATACAATATTTTTATTTATTCAACATTTTAGATTATAATATATCTATAATAATTAATTGTTGATTTCAATTAAATATTAAAATTTAGTTATAAACATGTTTATTCTTATAATTAGTAATTTGAAAATTATGCTGATTTGAATACATAGATATAACATAAGAAGTGAAATCGTACATCAAAAAGATCAAAATTATAGCTTTATTTACTTTAATTTATTACATATGAACTTTGATAATTAAAGTATACATTTTTATTACTTATAAATGATTTTATCAATTATATTTGTTGATAAGAGACGTTAATCATGTGATCAGAACAAAACTTTTTAATATGTAGCATATTAAATTACAGAATATTTGATAAATCAAAATTTTAGAACATTTATAAAAGCTTTTTGAAAATATGATAATGTAGCATACTGATATTGCAAATAGTAATTGAGAAGCAGTAATAAATATATTATTTATATTATAAAATAGTTGTTATAATAATGTTATATAATCTATTTTAATGTTACAATTATCTTAGTTTTCTTATAAATTTTCTGCTTGATAAGATAAAATAGTATAAATGATATTTTAAATTAACACTTAGGTATAAAATAATCTTCTTACTTTATAAAAGTCTTTTCCATAAAATTTGATAACATTTTCAAGATAGTGTTTTCATTTTCAGATTAATAATGAACTAATGACTTTGAACATACTCAAATTATATATGTATAATGTTTTAAATATGCTGTACTATAAAGCATTAAAAAAGTCTTGAATAATGATTTTATTAGAGGTAACATAATAATTAATTAATAAATTAGAAAAATTTACAAAATTACAGAAATAAACTTGAATAAAAGCAAATATATTAACAGTTTTACATAAAAATATTTGCTGCCACAGAATTTTATATGTTGCATGATTAAGAAAAAAATAAAATTATTGCAAATTCAATTTTTAAACACTACTCAATATCAAATTTTATTCTTTTTGAAGGAAATATGAATCCTATTCACATATTATAATACAAAAATGTTGAATAATATTAAATGACCCATTATTTACATTAAGAAAATATTTATAATTCAAAAATATCAATAAGTGTTGCCCTGTAAAATGTGGAAGAAAAGAATGCATTGAATTTTGAAATGTATATTTGATAACTATAAAATTTACTTCATTTGCATAAAGGCTATGTAACATCAATTTAAAAGATTGTATTATGTAATAGCTTTATTTTTTCTTACATTTGATGTTTTCAAGTTATTAATAAAAAAAATTGTTTTTCTGAAAAACCTTTTATCTGAAAAATTATTAATGTACTTGAATTTTGTTAACACCTTTATACTTATTTTCTGTGTATTTTTAGAATATTTGTTGTTTATTATCTTGCAGGTTTATTCTATTTAAATATTTCTGTAATTTTTATTATTTCAAATTCAATAAAATATGTAATTTTAGCAAACATCATTTATTATTAATGTTCCCGTCAAATTAATTTTGTTTTTCTTTTTCTAATTTTAAAACTGTTATGGATTTTATTACAAAATTAATAATTTAATATTTGTTATTCGTAAGTAATAAGACAGAATGAATTTGAATAAACTTTAGTTTTATTGTAATTAATTAATTGCAAATTGTTTAATATATGTTAAATGCGATTACATGATTATGGTGATTTGGAATTTTTACTAGCGTAATAGGTTGATTATATTACAGAATAATTTCTGATAGATTAAAAATTTAAATCAAGATAAAATTGTTAGTGTGATTATAATATGCAGGAGATTTTATGTAAATAAAATAATGATCATACTAACTTCATTTAATGATCCAAACGTTACCCAAATCAAATTTAAATTGATGATATGAAGCAGTTAATAATTTTATCTTGCTGAATTTAAATTAATTTGATTATTGCTGATTGGTATATTTAGATATATTCTTTGATTTTAAGCTTTATAATTAAAATGTTTGTTGCAATCTCCTAAACTTTCTTCTCTAGAAAATAAAGAATTGATATGTCTTTGAACTCCAAAATATTCCAATTTAAACACTGATTAATGTAAAAATTATTTACATATTTAACAAAAATAAGTTTTCATTTTAAAATAAATTTATATATATATATATATATATGTCACATTGTATCAATTTAATTATTTTCTCTTAAGTTTTTTTATAAACTGCAATATTTGATATTTTAAATATAGCATGAATGAAATAGGATGCCATTTGCAGATATTTCAACCATTGGGAGAGTTTTAAGTCATTGATAATATGAATGGCATTATCAACTGTAATTATATCAACTAAACGTAATCATTAAGATGGTTAATGCACATTGTATATTCTTTAAATTTATACACTGCATACAGTAATCAATATTAATAGTCATTAGTTGATAACAAGGAGAGGTCTAGTGATGATAATTAAAAATTTATTATATTGTCCTTATTTCTAATTCTAAATACTATTAATTTTTATGCCAGATTCATCTAATAAAAATTATAAATTGATGTTAAGTTGTTGTTTATTTAAAACATTAATTCTTCAGTGAGTTTTAGACTTTTTAGAACTTTAATGATTTATTTTATATGCTTATAAGTTTATTAGCATTTTGATTGTTTGTTTTTCTTTTTTAATTCTAACTTTAACCATTATATCTATACTAGCTGCAAGGACCCGCTTCGCTGGGTTTTTATTTGTTCGTACATTTGTACATTTGTATGTAATATAGTTTTTTTTTTATATATATAAAAGACTGTTTTTCTAAGTAATCTGGAATCTAGCTGCAAGGACCCGCTTCGCTGGGTTTTTATTTGTGGGCAAAAAGTAACGATAGTGAAGATTAAGATAATTACATTATAGCCAATCTTACCCGTTTTCACAGAATGCAAGAATTAGGTC
>NW_019384374.1:12803-62089 GCF_000671375.1 Centruroides sculpturatus | reverse complement strand
TTTTTTTTATATATATAAAAGACTGTTTTTCTAAGTAATCTAGAATCTAGCTGCAAGGACCCGCTTCGCTGGGTTTTTATTTGTGGGCAAAAAGTAACGATAGTGAAGATTAAGATAATTACATTATAGCCAATCTTACCCGTTTTCACAAAATGCAAGAATTAGGTCTCCCGTTTCCAGACATTTCCAGAGAATTTTTACATGAGCATAAAAATATGCTTGATTTCCTGCAAAAGCGCAAAAAACCGTCTGTAAATCTTGCATGCCGCTTTATATTAACACTTCCTGGTCCTGATTCTATTTCTGAACGTCTCCTGTTCATGTCCAGTCAAACGAACTATTTTCAACGTTTCTGGAACGTTTACGATCGTTCTATAATCGAACCAATATTTGAATTTTATGTTCGAATTAAATTCGAAGTTTTATGAAGAATTATTATACTGAAAAATTTCAATTTCCATTACTTTCATGAAAAATTTATTTTATTTTTCTATAATTATTTATATTCTATATAAATATATAAATATGCATAAGTAATATAGATATTCTATAATTAATAATGAATCTTTCATATCTATAAAAATGTAAATTAAATTGCTAGAACTTTATTATACTGGTATAGTTTCTAATTAGCAAAGAGAGGAAGTCTTAGTCAAAAGGTAAAAGGCAAATTATCTATATATTCACCTGACAGTATAATGTACACAATATAAAAACATGTCTATGTGGACAATATAAAAACAAAATTAAAATATTAAAGACAAAGAGGTAAAAAGAATTAATAAATTGCTAGAAATTACTAAATTTTCGTTAATTTGTATTTTGATTTGTCTTGAGTTTCAATTTTTTTTATTTTACTTTCAATTAAAAACCAAATTGTTTTGTTATTTTTTGATAAAGAACCTTTCTTTTCGATTAATGTTCTTTTCTCATTACTGTAAAACATATTTGTTCCATTGCCATTATTTATATTATGTTTGACAGAGTAAGTTGTTCAAATGCAATTCATGTCATACTTCAGGATTTGAAAAATAATATTCATTCATTAATAAATAATATATTTCAAATGAGTTTTTATTTAGTTTAAAGTTTTTTATTATTATTATTTTTTTTAATAAAAAATTTGCTGAAATTAAATAATAAAGATGTCTTACATTTCAAAATTCTTAAGTGTTTACAATATCAATCTTGCTGTATACTTATACTTTAGATATATGAAAGTATGTTTTGATTGAAAAATGATCTGTAATAAATATTCAGAATTGTATTGTGAATAATTTATTTGGAGATTCTTGAAAAATAATTTATCTGCAGCTTTTTGAAAAATGCATTTTCGATATTAAGACTTTTTTAATACAGATTTATTTTTTATCCGTTTTCACATGGAAGGTGTATTTGTAACTTTTCTATTATATTGTCATTTGGAAGTTTTAAGATTAATTGAAAAAAAAATCCAAGTAAAAATGAATAACCTTGATGAAATAAGTAAATTTATCTTTTATTATTTAAATTTTCTGATAAGAACTTTCTAATTATGTTAAATTTTTATATCTAAAATGTAACTTTAAAATATTTACATATATTTTTTGTTTCATTATCCTGTTGTTTAGTTTATATATTTTGTTTTATTATAAATATAACACACATTGTATGCAAGTCAAATCAAAATGTGAAATTTTGGCCTATTTTTATTTTATAATTTTATTAAATTAAGAGTCAAAAATAAATTCTTGATCTTTGATTTGATTTAATAGATTATTTTAAAATTAAATTTATTATAATATATTTTGTTGCATTTTTGTTTTATTTGAATTAAAACAGTGTTAAGGTAATGAAATAAAAATTTAAATGTTGATAATCAATTAGATTAGTATGAATAGAGATCTAGAATTTAAAGCATTTAAATTTAATATAAAATAAAATTTGCTTGTATTACAACAGCTTTTTGCTGATTGATTTGTTAACATGAGGTAACAGCATGTGAAGATTATATGGCTGGCTACAGTTATATCCATTTTGGGTCTGACTTGCAATGGATCAGTCAGCATAGGTTAGAAATGGAAAACAGTCCCCTATTCTATACTACAAAGATAAATTACAAGAACCTGGATCAAGTTTAAATCCAAGTCTGGCAATAGGCTAATACCTTACTTTTATACTGGCTATACTGGCAAAGTTTTGTAAGATGTAATCATTGTAAATTTTGAATTCATTTTTGGATATGAAGGCAATCTCTTTTACTTTATGTAAAAACATGAATTACAATTTTCTTTCTATAAATATAAATGTTTGTTATAAATTTGGATGTCATATAAAATATCTCTTTTTAAATTTAAATAATATTTATTTTTAATGTCGAATGCTTCTGAAAATCAGTTAATATGATTGTGCAAAAATTTGATAAGTTATTTATTGTATGATTGATATATATATATATATTTCAATATATATTATATATTAAATTTATTATTTACATTTATGAATATTGTCTCAAAATTAACTATGTAACATATATAGAACTAATTCTGGATAAAGAAAAAGTATAATACACACAAATAACCAGAAATCCAGCAAAAGAAATGTAAATTATGATTAACTATGTAATTTCTTCAATTTTGTTTAAAATTTCAAAATTGATCTTTTCATAAATGTAATTTTCCTACTACAAAAAATATCTGCTGCAAAGAAATGACATGAAATATTGTTTTGTGTAAAATAATAAAATTTGAATTCTGGAAACTAATAACATTATTCAAAATGAGAACAATGTGATGTAAATTGAATTAACTTTTAAGCAGATTTTTTGTACTAACTGTGGATTATTCAATGCTCAGATGGCTTTCAGACTAGTTTCATTTTCATTTTGTCAATAGCACATTTTAGAAATTTCAAGAACATTTTTAAGAGTGGCTAGAATTTATTTTTTTTCCTTAAAAGTATACTCTAAATTCAGAAGATTTAGTGTGTCAACAATAGCATATTTAAAAAGCACAATACAAATCACAAAAGGTTATTAAAAATTACAATAAGTTAGAAAATTTTTAAGATTTTACTTGCAAGGTTTGTGATGTGTTATATTATTATTGTTGTTATTATAATTGTTGATATAATTTAATAACCTAACTTTAAATTGTATATATATAAGATTTATTTAGTGTTTTTATCTGTAATAGTATTAAAGTATCTGCAATTGACAAAAGTTTTTAACAATTAACAAAATGACATTTAAAACACTAAACTGTTCTGAAATCAATTTTTTTTAATAAGGAAATCAATTTTATAAGTCCTGTAGTGTTATTAAATCAATAATTTTACAAATAAACTATACATAAAATATGTAATATTTCGATCCATTTTATTTTTCTGAATTTGTTATTTTTTGGATTTATTGATTTTTTTTTTAAGATATTGTTTGTACAAATAGACTGTGTTTGAAATTTCTAAGAAATTGCATGAATAGATAAGAAATGAATCAATAATAAAAGTGAAATATACATTATTTTTTATATTTGATTTCTGGATATATGACAAGAAGCATAAATTTATTTTTTATGAAATGGTATAGAACATAATTTGAACTTTATTATGTTTTTTATGAAATTAATTATCATATAATTAATGAGTTATACTTTAATTAATAGAATGAAAAACTGAAAAATAATACAGAAAATAAATTTATGTATTACATTTTCAAGTTTATGGTATTCTATTAAAGCAACATTTTTTAAATTATATATCTATAGTATAGAAAATAAATGTTTTAATTAAAATGCTTTATTATATTTTTCTCAAATTAAAATTTTTCACATTTTATAACATGCATCACCTAATTATATATATAAATGCCATTTTAGAAAAATCAATAATCAATTTTTCTGAAGTGTAGGAATTTAATTTTTAAACTTTCTAATTACAATGTCATATATACATGGTACTCATAAATTATGTAGACAAACTTAGAGGAATGGTAGAAGTAATTAAAAGCAATTTTGATTTTATAAATGAGGCCAATCTGCATTAGCTTACAAGATGAAAAGATCAAATTTAATTGAAAGTATGCTGCTTTTGCAGCTCCAGTATTTTGCTGTGAAGCCAAACTTGTAACAATCTTAAGTTCCTATTTGTATTTCTTTTGTAAATATCAAATGATATCACTCAAGTAATTGTCATTAGGCTATGCAAATAATACATTTTCTGTAAAATCAGGAAGATTACTAGCATTTTATTAAGTATGGAGGGATTTAGCTGAGCTTATTGATATGCATTTTTCTTACTGTAGTTCTAGTGAGAATAGTAGAGAAACACAGTAAGTTTATTGCCAATTATCTTCTAACCAAAGATATCCTTATTATTTAGTCTTTGTCACTCATCATCAATTGCAAGAATATGGTTCATTTATAGACAATAGAGTGAATACTGAATAGACAATAGTTAGTTTACACACTACAACTTGAAGAAGCATTGCAGTGACAAAAATGATTATTTTATTAGCACCAGAGCAATTGCTAATGCACTACATGTAAATTAAGGCATAGTTATGAATGTCATCCACAAGAGGAATTTTTATCCATATTATTTTATAAATACAGTATACAAACACATCATCCTGATGACTATCCTGCATGAATTGATTTTTTTGCTTAAGCAGACAACATCCATATTTTCTCAAAACTTTGATGTTTAATGATGATGACTCTTACTCAAGAGGGAGTGTATAGTGCAAAAAGCAGCTATAACAATCCACAAGTAACATTAGCTTTATTATGTTTTGCAGTCAACATTGTAGACTAACATTCTGGATGATTTTTTGACTGAATCCTACCTGTTACCTCCTTGGCTGCCTGCAGATACTTATTCTATTGATATTTTACTCAAGGACTGCTACCAGAACTACTTGAAAATATATGTTTCTGTAGATTTAAGGAGATTGTATTTTTAGCATGATGCCCTCATCATGCTAAAAATACAATCTGGTTCATTTGGCAAAACTAGCTCATGAGCATCTTATATTTGGATGATGTTAGATTGGAAGAAATGGGCTTGTAAATTGGTCAGATAATTCTCCAGATTTGTAGTCATTCGACTTTTTTCTGTGAGGCCACATGAAATCCTTGGTTTATACTGTACCAGTTACTTCTGTGCACAATCCAGTTGGTAGCATTGTCACATCAGCACTGATTCAAGAGCAACTGTACATTTTTGAACATGTATAACTCTCTGTTAAATTGTTATTGGCTGTGTCAAAATATAGGGTCATCCAAAAAGAATTCTACCATTTTACATTATTGTAACTTATGTTGCACAATGATGAATGATTCTGACTTTGCAAACTGCAGAACACAAAACACCTTCTCTATTTCAGAGATGCTATTTTCATTTATGGCACTTCTTAGAAGTAGTAGACAACAAGACATTTAAATGCAGATGGGAGATGAAACTTGGCCAGTTACTGTATTGATTAACGTACATCAAATATTTCTCAGATAATATTAAATTACTGTAATTATATTAATTAAAATTTCAAAAAAATTAGCATTCTTTTTGGAAGACCATGTATTACTGATAAAATGTTGAGCATATTATTTCAATACTTGTAGATGTTAAAATTGATTTATATATGAGAAGAAGAATATGAATTGATTCCATACTAAAATATTTAATTAAAATAGATTTTTAATTTTTTTTTGTAATTATTATTTGTTACCAAAAAAATTTAATGATTTCATAAATTACCAAAATCAAATAAAATATAGATTTAGTGACATTAAGTCGGTTCAAATTTTGTCAAAAATATTAAGATATTTTTATAGGCACTAACAAATGTAATTTTGTGAAATGTTATATTTTATATTTTTACAATAAATAATCTTAATGCAAATTAGTTTACATAACAATAATTAGTAGTATATATTTAATTACAATGATATTAACATATATTTATACAGTACTTATGTTAATTAAGATTATACATTTATATATAATATATATTAGAATATATATCTAATATTAACTTTAAATAAAAATGTTTAAAAAATATATGATTTACTTTGATCTGAACATCAAAATTCAAATTGTCTGAATATAGAGCATGCATAAAAAATTCTTTCTTCATTGCATATATTGACTGTAGATAATGCAATAAAAAGTAATGATGATAAATTATGATAGAATATTGGTGATGGATTAGCAAAGAAATAATCTTAAAACAGCAAAGGGGAATTATTCATTCGTCATGATTCATTAACATCTTGCCAAATTTCTTTTCACTAATCTTTTTTGTTACATCATACGTATTGCCAGCTGTCAAATATTAATATATATGTATTCTAGCCATATGACCCATTGACTGAACAGTAATAGCTTCATATATACTGCTAGCTGTACATGTTGCAACTAATATGTTTAAAAAATAGTAAATCAATAAAAAAGGTAGTAGAATCAATGTAGAAGATGTAATATGCTAGCCACCAGTCAGAAATGAATAATTGAAAGAATTGAAAGGTGCCAAAGATGTAATATGAAAATATAGGGGAAAAATATGATGAAATATATGCCATAAATTATACATGATGAGAAGATTATGTGATGAATATAGTATATACAAAATATATTACAACAAAAATTGCATAAGAAAAAAAATGTGAATCTTTAGTATATAAAAAGTTGAGAAAATTTAATATTACTACTAAAATTCAAAAGTTTTTTTGTTGATTATATTTTATAACATACATAATTTGAAAATAAACATATATAAAAATAATTATTCTCATTACGTCCTTCACATATTATAGAAACAGTTGAACACTAGAAAAGTCAACCTTTTTCTAGTCTTATCCTTGCTTAAACCTATATAAAATTGCTTTTAAAGTTTTCTCTGGTATCAAGAACTTTTAAAAATTATGTAACAATAAAAATCGTCTGTTTATTTTTATTTATCTTCAAATTATATTTTTAAGTAAATTTTTATTCTATATTTTTAATTGTTATGAATATATTTTAGTAAAATGTTTTATAATTTATTAAAAGCAGCATAATACACTCAAAGTAATTCATATATTTTTTTAATCACATTAACATTTTATTTTGCAAAGAATAAAACAATATTATATCTACTCTTTTTTCTGATTAATAATGAATCCAAAAAAGATTTTAATATATTTTTATAATTGTAAAACAGAATAAATTTGATTTCCAAAGTTACATGATTGTTGACTAAGTACTAAAATGATTTGAAGATTTTTCAAATTCTATAGAGTATATGTGATGCTTTATTAAAATAAGAATCTAACATCTTTAAAATTTACTATATTTTTCTATCTTAAGATAATAAGTTTCTTCTAATTAAAGGTTTTTTTTATATTAATTAAATTTTCTTTTTAATNTCAAGCTTCTAGAGGCTTTTAATTATTTTTAATGTTCTAAAATGCATTAAAATTTTCAAATTATTGTCTAAATTTTATTTTATATTATATACATTAATGAAATTTTATTTCAAGAATAATTATTTCATATTATATAATTCAATTTTTTACTGTAGATTTAAAATATGACAGAATTATATAAATTTTCAAAATAAATAATTTAGTTAATCATAAAGATTTTACATTGAAAAGGTGCTCTTTGTCACATCCTAAATGTCAAATATTCATGAGTAATTGCTAAGAAAGGGTAAAAATAAATTTCTTGGAAAAATTAAAACATTAAAATTTTATTTGTTTTAAATTTTAATGTTTTGATGTTTTACTGAACTTCAGGAAAATGAATATATGTAATGTGATAAATAAATAAAATGTAATCAAATTTAATATGGTGAATAGAATTTTGACTAAGTGCTGTGAAAATTTTTAATATTTTGACTCCAATTAAAAAAGCAATTTTTATCACTTAATTTATAAAAAAAAAAAAACCTATAATTTATTGAAAATGTGTATTTTGCTAGATGGTGTTTAATTTAATTTTATAGAAAAGTTTTTTAATTAATTAATGTTGAAAGAAATTTATTATTTAAATTATTGATATATGTCATTCCTGACCAACTTTTGATGGGATATGATGTACTGTACTTTCCTGAGTCAAAAGTACTAACGATCTTTCACCACATTTTATTCTCTTGTAAAAGCAATTTTATAATTTTATAATAACCCACTCTTATAAAATTATGTATGTGCAAAACATAGTTATTTTTATTTATTGCACAGTAATTGATGTTTCAGATTGTCTCAGTTTAGTAAAGACAATATAAGCAGCAATATTTATTTTTCGCTGCAAAAATGAATTTTATCATTTTGCAAATTATGTTTTGCTTCTTTTTACCCCACTTATTTTTTATCCAACTGAAAATGTTTAGAGCACAACTTCTATTTCTAAAATAACAAAACCTCTCTACATTCATTGAAGTAAACAGTACATTTCATTTTGTGTTTTTTTAGTATGAGCAAGCATTCTTTTCACTATGCCACAATCAGAAACAAAAATGGCTACACGTTATCATGCTGATCACTTAATTATCAACCTCCATAGCAATATTTAAAAGAATTTACTATGGAAAATATGAAATTAATATTTGTATTTTAAATTTACAAATTTTTGGCTTCTAAGACATGAAAATTTTTAAGATATTTATAAAAGAAAATAGTTCATTTTATAAGCAACAAATATGATGTATTGGGTGTTCACTTAAACATTTATCCAGGACAAAAAGAGATCTTTCTAATATTGGTTAAATTAGATTAGATTAGGTTATGAATTGCAGCAGACACAAATGCACTGGATATTATATTATGTAAAAGCTTTTAGCCCTTATTATTACAATTCACAAAATTGATAAAATATATATAAATATCTGTAATGAGGGCTTATCACACCAACTAGTAACAAATTATGCAATTTTACAATTTTTTATTTTTTAGTGTTTATAATATACAATAAAAATTTCTTGCTAAAATGCATTTTTAATTAAAAACCCCTCTTAGCAGTTTTGAAGATAATACATATACAAGAACACCAATATCAATAATATATATATTTTACAATTCTTGTAATCAGTAAGAAGTAATCATAACATCAGAAATTTTTTGCATATTACTGTTTACATTATAATTAATTAACAAACATATAATACATTGTAGATTCGTGTAAATATTTTTATTTTTTGTTATGATCCACTTACACGATACTAATTTTTCCATTTTATTCAAAACTATTTAACTTAAAAGTAATATTAAGCATTTATAAATTTATCCAATTTATGTCAGATATTGTTTTATTTTATAATTACTTACATGCTTTATTAAGTTGAAATACATAAATCATCTATTTGTTAAAGTTAATTCTTTTATATTTGGGTTAATTAATCTGCTTGATAATTCTGATTTTCTTTCTATTTAAGTTAAAATTTTTTTCTTAAATTGTTTGTTAAATCTATGTTTAAACTATAATTAAAGTGTGCAATGCCATAATGTTGTAAATGCCATTTTTCTCTAAATACATTTCTATTGAAGAATTGAATTCTAAACACTGTTTTGCAGCAAGTAATTCTGTAGTTGAATTTATATGAAGCTATAACATTTAAAGCACCAAATTGCAAGTCAATGCGACTTTTTTCTCTTAAGACGTTATGGTTTATATTTACATCATTTTGATATTCCAGAGAATTTGTAATGTAGTGAGTTTTTTACCATTTTATTGTAAAATTGAAATGAATTCATTTACTGGAAAAAGTTTTTTTAACAGCATTATGGCATTGCACATTTCAGTTATTATTATTTAAGCATTATTTACATCATTTTTCAATTGAATTTATAATATTTATTTTGTAAAATTTTCCAAACAATATTTTTATGTGTACACTGGATATTACATCATCATGACAAGTATCATTCCATTGCTATGTGCAACAAGTACAACATGCAGAGGAAATTGAACATCCATTTGAATGGTGCAATGTGATGTTAATGACAAATTTGGCTGGCTGCTATAACAAGCAGAAGAAGTTGATAAATGATATCACTCTGAATGAGAATACAAACTAATCACAGTAGACAAGTGACCCAAACAACTGCTCTACTCTAACCAGTTAAACAGGAACTCTGAGTACTCTAGAGAAGCCAGTAGAATTCACCATAAATTTACAGCATGACAAACCGCAACTCCTTCAACACATTTTACGAACTGATAAGATACTGCTTTCCCAGAATGAAGTTTATAACCATTACAATGTACATCACGAGGCACTGTGCACTCCACAATATACTGTACATGACACATGTGATATTAAGTACACTTTACCCTAAATGTCTGGTGTGGAATATGGGGCAAGCTTTTTAGTCTTGTATTCATTAATGGCACTATGAATAATGACTGATATTTGAACATCCTGAACACAATGCTGGATGAATTGCTTGATGATTTGCCATTCATGTAACTAAAGCAGATTTTGTCATATCACAATGGCATACTAGCTCATTTCCAGATATACGTATGTCAGTGGCTCACAAAGCAGTTTGTAAATCATTGTGTAGGACAGCACAGCTCTGTTCTATGGCCACCACATTTCTCAGACCAGTAGTGCAACCAAAAACTTCAAATAGGAAGCAAAAAGTTTGCTGATTTTTATTATAAAATTTATAATAAAAATAATTACATTTTAATAATGCTATTTTTAAGCATTATAAATGTGTAAGCAAGCATGAGCTATTTTTTCTTTAATTTTTTTTTTTAATTTTCTATAGTGATTGATCACCCCTTTGCCCCTCCTTTTTATTAGTAATTATTAGCTCAACCCCCTGCCCCATCTTTTATTGCACCACTGTCCCAGACTGATCTCTTTAAATTTTTTTCCTATGGGGGTGTCATCTAAGAGCATTGTTGGTGCTGCATAACCAGCAGCATCAACAATGTTGGTAAACAGGAGAGACTCATACAAGAGATCTATGAACAATGACACAAGGAATGCCACATAACATCTATAATTCCATGCTTGTTCATATAAATCTTTGTATTGCCACCACGGCAATCATTTTGAACACATTCCCTAACGAAATAAAACTCTTCTTTTTTGTATCAATTTCTTCAATGTTGTTTTTATCCTTTAGAGTTTCAATATGATTTTAACTATTTTATTTATCCAGTTTTATGACATTGTTTGTTGTCAGATGAATTCAGATTTAGCATATTTATTAAAAATTAATTAATGATTTAATAAGAATTTACAAAATCTTTTTTATGAAAACAAAACTAAAATTATCATGCTTTCTTTGAAGAGGTTAGCTAATAATTACTGATAAATTTTTTGAAACTTCTTTGCTTCCTTATCAGATCATTGATAGGATTAGAATGGTAAAAATTCATATCAGTTTGAAATAGATCTTGCAGCAGAATAAACTGCTTCATAAAGTTGTTTTCATGTTTGTTTTATTATCTGAATGTAAACAAGTTACTAAAAATCATGACATTTAAGTAATCTTTATTGCATGAACTATTTTGTATAATTAAATGTTTACGATTGTATATAAGAAGTTTCATTATAAAAATACAGTAGACCCCCCTTATAACACTGTTGATAATTCCGTATTATATGAATTCCATGTTGTACAAGTCACTTAGATTTTACAAATACATGAGCCATTCATGGCCCGACACACGTATTTGTAAAATCTAAGTGGAATTCCACATAATATGGAATTATCAACAGTGTTATAGGGGGGTCTACTGTAAATAAAAAATAGTTGTATATCAAATATACATTTTATAAAAAAATTTTTTTAATTATGAACTTTCTATCAAGCTTACTTATTAAACTATAAACTATTTACATTTTAATATTTTCTTGAATCAAATCAACATACAAGAAACAAAAGTTAATACATAAATAAAATAATAAAAATAAAGATATAAAAGTTAATATATTTTTTGTGTGTTTATTTGATTCATATTCTTAAATGTTTCTGAATTATTTATGTATATAATGAGTTGAAATTTTATTAACTAATTAAAAAATAAATATGAAAATTTTTCCTTTTTAAATGTAACTTCTACAGAATTTAATTACAAATATAATATATATTTTATATATATATATTTTTTATCATAGGATAATTTACCAATAGAAGAAAGTAATAATATGCAGATATTACCCACTGAGCTTCAGATTACCAATTTACAACAGACTGATATAGGAGATTATTTATGTATGGCAAGAAATAGAGAAGGAAGTGTTTCTGCAATATCTAAAGTCATTGTAGCAGGTTGTAAATTTTCATTTACACTTTGGTGATTACAGTTATTGAAATTTTTCATCGTAACATATATTGTTTACTACGAATATTTGAATAAATGAATCAGAACATTTTAAAATAATTTCTTTTAATTTTAGGACCAGCTGTAATAACTACACCACCGAGAAATATTACTAAATTAGAAGGAGAAAAAGCTGAATTTATTTGTGAAGCCAAAGCTCTTCCTACAAATGTTACTCATAAATGGTTTCATAATGGAGTAGAAATCTCCCAGTTGTCGTGGTTAGAAACTCGTACCCTTGTTCGTCGCGACGGCACTCTGTTTGTAAATCCTACATCAGCTGAAGACACAGGAAAATATACTTGCGAAGTATCAAATGGAATTGGTACTCCTGACACTGCTTCTGCTTATTTAAGTGTAGAATGTATGTACTGTACATATTCAGTTTAATATTTTACAAAATATACATTTTAAAATATAATATTTTAAGTTTTATTATTTGTTATGATTATTATTATATCTATAAACTTTTTTAATACTTGACAATTAGAGATATTCTATATGTTTAAATTAACATTCATTTAAATTTAAATTTCTGATATGCCTATAGTATTTTCATTTTTAAAAAATTTGTTACAATATAAATAGAAAAACTTAAAAATACAGTAAAATATAAATTGTTTCTTTCTAGAATTATAACTAATTATAACATCAAGAATAATATATATCTAGTTTTATTATTTTTTTAAAATTTGCATATTTTAAACTGAATTTTCAATTATAAAAATTTCTTTTTACATTACTATTTATTGAATTTATAAATGCAAATAACCCAAAATAATAAGAATAATAAATGCAAATTCATATGAAAAGTATCTCAATATCTTTGATACTTTGTTATATTTGTTTTTTATATTTATATTATCAATATATTTTTATTTTTTGTAATGAAATTTTGTAGCAAACATTTTATTTCATAATTGAGTGTTGTAGAACAAAGTAATTCGAATATTCTCTAGACATTAAAAACAAAATTCTTTTGAAATTATATTAAAAATTTGTTTGTTTACAGTTCTATAAACACAAAAATGTAGAAAATATATAGTTTATATAAAAACATTTCAAATTCATTTTATGTGAATAATGATAATAAGAAAACATATATGTAATCAAGATAAATAATAACAACAAACAAAATAACTTTATACATAAAATACAAATATTTAATAAATATATCAATATAACTATGTATAAATAAAATATTGATATAATAAATATTTGTAGTAGATTACTATTTATAGTATTTTCTAATAAATGCTGCTAAATTTATTATTCATTTACTACTATGCAAATAATCACTCCCCATGGAAAATAAAGTTTTTTACCAAAGGTTCAACATATTCAACTATAACAAGATATTAAAGAAGATTGATTATATTTGAAAATATACTCCTTTTTTTTATGAATTTAATTTTTCAAACACACAAAATTATAGTGCAATCTCATAATTCTCTACATGCAAGCTTAAAGTATGGCCAGAACTTCATTGGAAAATATTTTCTAAATGATATACAAATAATCAGTATTGTATTAAATATAAAAATTTTAAATTTATTTAAATTTTAATTTTACAATAAAAAGCCAACTTGAAACATTGTAAACATCAGATTTATAAATAACAACTTTTCAAAATAAAATATAGTAATGCACTAGTTTGAATTTATTAATTCATTCCAGGAGGCCATTTGAACTGAATTGTTCAAAGTCCAAAGCAATTTTTCCCATAATAAATAATGGAAAGTTAGTTTATTGAAATAGATATTGTTTAGGGGTTAACTTAAAACAGCAAATACACATAATTTAAGGTAAAAATAACACAATAAAATCCCCTAATAGTAAATTAAAACATACATACATATATTCATATTTTTTTTTTACGTCCACACATACTCACAATAATAAAACATGAAAACAATAAATAAAATACGTAAATACTGTATAATGAAATGAAAATTGCATCAGCTAGTTGCATGCCTGGACTTTGGCATCTTAAACATGGTTACCAGATCTGCCATATGTGTATAGCTTTCATGCGCCATAATAAGTTCCTTTTTCATTTCAATTGTCTAGATTTCAACTTTCCTCTTAAACTTTGTTGCTTCCATACACTTTTGAATGCCATGATGAATAAGTAATGGTTACATTGTGTTCAACAAAAAGGTTGTGTATTATTAACAGTTGTCATTATGTAACATAGATGTGTGATATAATTAAAACATTCAGTCATAAAGAATGTAATCTCACATTGTTGCTAATGTGAGATTGTGTTTTTGTTTAAAAGCTTATTTTAAATTTATTTCTTCACATTTTGTTTGAATAACATCAAGTTGAAATGTTTTCAGATAAAATGCATATTAGGCATATGCATTATGAGTTTTGGAAAGGATATAATGCTTTACAAACAATAAAAACAATCTGTAATGTATATAGGAATCAGGCTACTAAACTTCAAACATTAAAAAAAGTTCCTACTGTTTGAGAAATTTTGAACTAAAGGATACAAAACATACGGGACACCCAAAAGCTGAAGACAAAAAAAATTACAAGAGGAAATTGTTAAATTTCTTCTTGTAATTTTTTTGTCTTCAGCCTCTTTGCAAAATTAGCTTATTGGGGAATAACTCCTTTACGGCTTCAATTGATTCATTTGATGTGTGACAAGTGGCACCATCTTGTTGAAACCATGAATCAGTTGAAGCCATAAAGGAGTTATTCCCCAATAAGCTGATTTTGTGAAGAGGTGATGTTAACTGGCCACCATGCAGACCAGACCTGAGTCTTCTGAACTATTTCTTATGGAGACTTCTTAAAGAGAGGGTGTACGAAAATAAGCCAAGGACATAAACTCAAAGCAGAATATCATAGCAGAAATGGCATCGGTATCTCAGGTTTTGTGTCAAGGTGTACTGAGAAATCTTCACTCAAGATTAGAAGAGTGCCAGGAGCATAACGGATGCCATTTAGATAACATAATTTTTTAGTAAATAATTTTCCAATAACTGTAGATTGAAAATAAAAACAAAACTTTCTTTGAACATTTATTTTTAATTTATTTTACTTTTCAAACACACTGTATTATTAAAGATAAAGCTAATTTTTTTAAAAAGGAATATATATATATATATTTTTAAATTTTAGATAGTTTTTTAATGGCTGTATTATTGAAAAACTAATGTTAAAATTAGCAAAAATATATGAATTTTAAACTTATTTTATTAAATTTATTTTTTTTAGAGTAGCATCTAAAACTTGGGTTATATAATATTACTATACTAGGTTAATAAACATCTATATCAAGTTTGTTTATAACTTATTCAGAAAATATTCAATAAACAAATTCAGAAAATGAATTTGTTTATTGACAGGAAATGAAATTAGCATAATATTTATGCATGTTCTGTTTTGACATTCTGATTATTTTTAATGGTTCATACATATTATATTTCATTTTGAAAAGTGTTGCATTTTTAAACATTTGAAGAAGCATTTAATATTGAAAGTTCTTCAACATGTTAAATTTTCTACATTTAATATATTATAAAATTTGCACTTATCAACAAGAATTCAATTAGCATGAGATTGTAGACTGCATACATTTATTTTATACTGCCTGAATATAAATGTTTGATCAATTAGAACTATACTGATAGTTTGAATTGTAATATTTTTTATAGAGAGATTTTTTAAATCCAATTCAGTTACTTAAAATTAATTTATAATATAAATAATAAAACAGTTTTTTATCAAGGATTAGTCACATTTTCACTAATATTTCTTTTTAGTAAAAATATCATATGGATGAACAGTTTTGTGTTTTGAAATATCTGAAAGAAAGTATATTTTCAGTAATGCTGAGTTCATATTAATCTTAAAAAAATAATTACAAGAAAAACTAGTTTAATACAAATGATGTTTCCTCAGCTTCTTGTCACTTCTGTGAATTTGCTTGAAAAGATCCCGCTGCATCTCTCATATGTGTGTATGTGGCATTTTGTTCTGGTAGACTTGTTCGTCTTGAGTGTTTTGAGTGTAAGTGACGTACACCAATTTTCCTTTAGAAATCTGTTATCATTTTTCAGTGACCAAATTCCTAAAATAACTTATTATGGTGTGCACAATAGACCTTTTAGATATTTTAAGCTTTCATTTCATTTGCTCAATCTACAATCAATATAAATATAAATTAGCATTTATATCAAAGTTAGAAGCTTTCAAATCAAATATCTAAATTTTTTTGAATAAACAAAAATTTAGTTTGATTTTATAAAAAATTTAAATTTACACATTATAAATTATGATAATACTTATTAAAGCATCTAATAGTTATTATATGAATATTTTAGCTTAAGAAAATATTCAAATAGAAACGTTTTCAAGTAAGGACTATTTACAGGAGTTTTTAATTAAATCATTTTATATAAATTTTTAAAATTTTAAATACATAATAAGAAATTAATTTCTTTATTATATTTTTATAATGTGACAATTTATATTAAATTTGAAAAGTAAAACTTTGTAAATAAAATTTGTTAAATTATATGAATTCATTATATTATTCGTTACTTATCAAATTTGCTTATCTTAAATTTCATTTTATATTATTAAATAAATTATATTCTTTTTATTATTTACATTAATGAATATTTTTAACTTTTATCTTCAAAACGAAGAATAAATAGATTTACAGAATTTTATTAATTCATAATTTTATAATAACAATAAGAGTTTCTCCTCTACTATTATTACTAGAAATACATAATTGAATCTTTTTAAAAAATTCCATTTTGTTTTTCTTAACAAAATTAAGTTAAATTAAAAAATTACTAAATTAATTTTTGTTGATGCTATTGATATTATCATTATTAAAATGTTTTTCTTGTCTAAAAGAAATAATTACAAAAAAAGTTAAAATTGAAAAATTAATTTACTTTACTATAAACTTTTATAAAAATTAACTTATATTTATTTATTAGAAATGAAAGGAAAGCTAATAAGCTCAAATAAATTATTTAGAATATTAAATTAATGATATCATTTAATCATAATTTCATACAATAATAAATAAATAAAGTTACTTAAAGTTTAAGTTACTTTATCTGTAGTTAATTTGAACTCTCTCCCCTCAACCAATGGTTGGTGGGCAAACATGGATGTGTGCAGTATTATTATTTTTATTATTATTTTGACAAAATAGTTTAATTAAATTTTTGAGTGCTTTTTATTTAATATTGATATAGTTTAAAACAGATTTCTTCATTCTTTAATTATTAAATCAAATTTTTCTATATGATTTCTTAACTTTATTGTTTTATAATTATAAATATAAATATCTGGAAGCCTGCAAATTATATTAAAGCCAAAGAATTGCTGGGTTAGATTGTACTATATTAGCATTTAATTATTAACATTAGCAGTAATATAGCCTGATCTAATTTATTATTTTACTATTGTTATATATTTTCAGTTCAATTTTTTTTTAGTTTGAAGTTAAAAATAAGTTTGTTGTGAATTTTTAAAGAAATATCAAAAAATTATTTTATTCAGTCAAAAATATCCTTAGTATTTTTTGTAAGTTCACCAAATTTAACTTGCAATGGTTTTTATTAATATAACCTATGAAAGATGCCTTTAGTTTGCATCACAACTAATTGTAATACAATGCAATTAGTTATTCAAACAATTGCATTGTTTGAAAGTTCATAAATACGATAAAAATAACTAATTACATGACTGTTTTTTACATTTGCCTCAAGAAAAAATGTTTTATAGCTTAACATGTTGTTATTTCAATACCACTGTTCAATATTGCTGTATTGATTGAAATACCATGAAAAGGTTACATAATTGTAATAGAATATTGTAACTGGGTGATGTTCAAGTTTATTAATTACAGATATAAATCATCATCTTTATTATAATTCTGTGCAATTTATGAGTTAACTATTGATTAAATGACAGATACATTACACCTTAATGACAATTAACTATAAATCATAATTCTACAATCCAAAGCAATCTGAAATTCTAAAAAGTATTTATTTCAGTAACTATGATGAAAAATATGTCAGAAAAATAGCATTCAACAGTTGTTCATTTCCAACTGTTTTCTGTCACTGCTGTGAATAACATTTTATGGCATTACACATTATATTTTGTTCATATTATTGAAACCTCTGATATAGTTACCATATCTGAAGAACATGGATTATCTACCAAATAATCTGAACATTACCTATTTGAGTTGTATCTCGTGAAATTCTTGATTTTAGTGATTTGTCATTGACTGTGAAATAATAGAGAAAATACATTTATAGCTCCCACTTTTATATATAAACTTTTAAAATTTCTGGTGATCAGAAGAAAAAGGAATGATAAAATATATTAAACTATAGGGAGTGTATTTGAAACTTTAGTATGGACTTTGTATTATTGTCTACTTGGACTTAGTTTAGTAATAGGTCTTATACTGGTGTGGTTTCCGATTAACAAATAGGGGAGATCTTAGTCAAAAAGTCAAAACAAAATATCTTTATTTTCACCTGAAAATAAAGATATTTTGTTTAGTAATAAATTGTTCTGTTACTAAACAAGGTCCAAGTAGACAAGGATACAAACAGAAATTGATAAGAGTAAGGACATAGAGGTAAAAAGAATTTAGTATAGTTTTTTATGATATTTGATTGATTATATTTTGATTAAAGATCTAAAATCAAGAAAACCATGTTGTAAATAGGACGGCAGCACCCCTTGGGTTAGGTTTGACACCACCTGTGACTTTTTGGTTCACAGAAACTTCAAACCGCAACAGCAACTGCATATGTGGGACTTTTATAGAATAAGGGATGGAGGAGGGAAAGTTAGAGAGGAAGGAAGTTCCAGAAGTAGGTCACTCAGCAACTCGATTAACAAAAAACAATAAATATTTAATTTCACATAAGCTGGAGATACATGCACCATAAGAATGATAAAATAAAATTTATCTATAGGGGTTACTATATTCTTGCAAACAAGTCTAAAATCTATCTTTGCCTAACATTTGCAGGGGAGGGAGGGAGAGTTCTAATATAAACTTCATGGGTCAAAAAATACCTTAGAATTAGTTTCTCTGTAGATATGTTGGATGCAATATTGCAATATCCTTGATTTGTTGACGCCACAGTTCTTAACACAATAATGTCAGTGTTGGCCACAGCTTGAGAGAAGAGGTTTGGACTGGACTGGAACTAGTATTGCCAAATTATACGAGGTTGGTGTAACTAGACAACCCTTTTTGACTTTCTCCTAGTCCTTTTATACCATTTCATCTTCTCTGAGTCAAGATACTACCCAAAAAGGCAATGTTGATGGATAACAATCATTGTCATCCAACTTTATATTTTACTTTCTACTTTCTTGGATGAATCTTTGCTCCAAGAAGAGGTTGTTTTTAAAGGAAGTGTTATCGTGAAGAGAATCTGGTTACTTCCTTGTTAAATAAAAAGCACAAAACTGGGAAAAATTAACAAATTTATTAAATTAATATTTTAATTTAACAAACTATAGTCTGGGATCTCACAATATTATCTTACAGTGGCATCATTTAAAATATTTTAGAATCAAAACATTTTTTTGGATGACTCAAACTGGATATACATAAATAAGCATTACTCAAAATCAATATTCAGCAAGAAACTACAAAATACTACATAAAAGCAATTGCATAAAAGTATTTATTTTTTGTTTTACATATTATTATGTCAGATATGTGAATTTTTTCTTCTATAAATTAGTCTTGTGTTTGATGCCCAGATGGCTGAAATATTAAAGATATTAGTCTGCCATTTTGAGGACCTGGATTTAATTCTGTATAGGAATCTCAGAAATTTTGATATATGATTTGGCTGGATATTTCAAAACCCATTACTCACTTGGCATCCATGTTGTAGTATAGGCTTGGCTGAACCCATTTATAGACAGGAAAAGGCCTTTGGCACTATGAACCAGTAGGAAAGCATTTAAGAGAGAAATTTTTATAGTTTGTATTTTTAAATGTAGAAAGCTGAGATTTGATTACAAAATTTTAACAATGGTAAAAATAATTTTAGGATATGATATTCTTTATTGGTTGCGAGTCATTGGACAAAGATAAAGTTGACTATACTTATGTGTTAACTGGACAGTGACTTGGAGACACATGGACATGGGCCTCATCCATGCATGCACAGCACCTGCATGTAGTGGAGAAGGTGCTATCTGTGTGGCCCAGGTCCAAAACTGCAGGACATGAAAAATATATTGACCATATGATCAGTGAAGGTAGTGGTGCATCAAACCTTCATATCATATTCAAGAATATGAAGGTTTGATGCACCACTACCTTCACTGATCATATGGTCAATATATTTTTACTAATTGCAACTGTTGGGTTGGTGAGAATCAAATCCAAACTTTTCAATAATTTGGGATTGCTCAGATTAGTGAAAGCTTTGGACTAGCCAGGTTTATATAAAGAAAAGAAAGTTATACAAGACAAATAGGCTATATATATTTAAAAAAATAAACTATTTCTTTTTGTTTTTGGCTGAAAAATTTAGCAGAAAAACAAAGCTACTTCAGATCAAGTGTGATTCAGATTTTCAAAAGTGTATTATGTATAAAAATATTAAGAATGGAAAATGTTAATACTAAAAGTTATAAATATAAAATAAAAAATGTAAAAAATAAATTAGTAATATAAAATAGTATAATACTAAAATAAATTTGAGAAAATTACAATCAAGTCAATAGAAGAAATTAAATTCACTTATTATATTATTATGAGTATCAAAATGACAAACATATATTTACATAAATATTTTATTTGAAGTTCATATCAATTATTTTATGTTCAAGTTTACAGAATTTTATTCAAATTTTATATACATTTTATGATCTTATAACATTTTTTCTTTATCATAAATTATTATGAAGATTTGACAATTATCAAACATGTATTTTTTGAATTGAATAAATTTTTAATTATCTAATTGAAAAAAAATGTGAAATTGGTCAATTAAAATTGTAAAAAACTACTTTTTGGGGAACTAACCTGAAAAACAGTTTATTCATTAATGCCCAAGTATTATTACCAGTCAAGTGCATCTTTACAGGCACTCTAATGTCAATGTTCACTTTCAAATAAATCATTAAGGAATTTTACTATTTATACTTTATAACTTTAATGTAATTTTACTGTTTGCTCATTTTATTAGCTATGAAAAAGGAAAATACTTTATGATTTAAAAATAAGAAATCAGAGAGGTGACATTGAAAGATGATTGTTTACTATCATATCTAACACTTCAATTTGATATTGAGAATTAATTATAATTAATAATATTTTGAGTTTATTTAATTACTTAAAATGTCAAATTACTCATAATATTCTAACATTCCTAAATGTGTAAAACTTTATTTTTAGCAGATAGCAATTTCAAAACCAAATTATCAAAGAGAAATGCACATTTTTAATAGAAAATAAATTTATGCATTTTGTTTGTTTATTAAACAAAATGTATAAATTCATATAATTTAAAAATGTTTTTACAAGTCAATGCAATTTTGACATAAAGTTAACTCAGAGATGCAAACAAGCAATCTTGCAATTATCAGTTAGTCATGATGCTGCCAAACCACAGAATCTTCACTGAAAGATTTTAAAAAATATACTCATAAATTTGCTTGGAATTTTTAAATTTTAATTTATCTTGAAAACGTTTGAGAAGTATTCTTTCTCTCTTTGCTCAATAAAAGGTTCATATCAAGGCCAAAGTCTTAGTATGAACCTTTTATGGTATGGATATCATGATGTGGTCATCACAGTTATCAATGATATTGTTTGTGAGACTAATCACACAAACAATATCATTGATAATTGTGATGACCACATCATTGATGTTCACTTGTAAGTAAAATTCACAAGAATTTGTTTTTAGTATTGCTTTTGATTATTATATTCTGTAAAAATTTTGATAACAGAACAGTTACATTATGAATTTTTTAACAAAGTTAATGTATAAAATTATACAGGGCTGACAGAAATATGAAGCCAGGATTTTGATGTAAAGTTAACAACTAATTATATTACAGCAGAAAATAATTGTACTTGTAGGGGATAATTTTTATGTAATTAACTGACAATAGTATTTTTGCCTTCTACATTGACATAAATGACACATTTTACTGTAAAACCATTGTGCACTGGTCAAAAGTATAAAGTCACCATCATAATACAAGCAAACTATACTTAAGATCCTTAATACAGTCAATTTCTGTTTGGGATAGGTAGCATACTAAGTTCCATACATGGAATTCAACCAGTAACAAGATTATAGTAATTTGAATCCTATCATTGAAAAAAGGCTGATTTTCAACTATTTTTTATTGTATAGATATTTATTCTACTTTTTTAAGTCTAAAGAATGTAGTTTGCAAGTCTATCTTTATCATCAAATATACATTTTTGAATTTGGAATTTGTTTCTAATTTACATAAATTACTTTTGGCAATGAAAATAATTTTTAAAAATATGTGATTAAAGATTGTCTTCTTTTATGGATAGTTTTATCAAGTCTTGTAATGAAATTCAATAATAAATACTTGAAAATATATAATTTGAATTAAAATTTAATGTCAAAATACAAACACAAAAGTAAATTAGAGTCATCTTAAAATGTCCTTCTCATGTTGCAGATAGAAGAAATGTTAGAATGCTTTCCAAGTTACTTGATTAATTTAATATTTTTGAAAATGTTCTCTGTTCTATAATCCTTGGCAAAAAGTATTTGAACGTAATATAAGAAAATAAAACTGTTTAGTTTGAGCTCATTTTACAAGAAAATAAAAATGTAATGATTGCTCACAATTGGAATTGGAGATACCAATTGTTAATTAAAATTTAATGTCAATTACAAATTGGAAAATAGAAAAATACTTGAATTATAGCCAACTGAGAAAGGGTATATGGACCAAAATGTACATACAGTATTAATTTAATAAAATCTCAGTGAGCTTTCCCATTGAAAACTGTGATGTGATAAGTCCTTAAAATTTATAGCAAATTACATATAGTTATTAAAAAGATTTATTAACTTTTATTATTTTGCATGGGATCTTTTTATTAGTATTGTTTAAATATCTTTTTCCAACTTTCTGTATATACAAAAACTTTTTTCTAATACTGCTTTATGAAAAATTCTTTTTTTGGGAAAATGGTTTGGTTTATTCATTTGAAATTTAAGTGATTAACACTTGATAATCCAATGAACAAAATGGGTTTTTTGTTTTGAACATCACATTTTTGTTTTCTTGTAAAATGAGCTCAAACTAATCAATTTTATTTTCTTACATCCTATTCAAGTACTTTTTGTCAGAGGTTTTATATAATGAAATGCATGTTGATATGAGTAACAGGATTTTGTTATAACTCAAATGCCAAAATTATATTTTAAATATATTGATTTCTGTTTATTTCTAAATGTAATTTTAAAATAACTTCTAAACCATTGAATTTTGTATTTAAATACATTTCATTTTAAAAATATATTGGAAAAGATTGATTTAGGCCTATAGTTTTTAAGCTTTTTTTTTTATTTTAATTATTAATTTATAGCATAACTAGATTTAGTAAGTAGAGTTTAATTATATAATTTATTTATATTGTACAGTACATAACTGAAATTGTCTATTTTTATTAAAATAAATGTTAAAAATGATATATTTATTTATTTTATAAAATTTAACTCTGTACTCTTTAACTCAAAATTCTAAATATTAGATACAAATCATTAAAGCAAACAGAAAAAGATTCTACTTCAGAAAATGTTTAATTTTTTGGCAACTTCAGTATTAGAGACAGCTTTGTAGTAATATTTTATTTTTCAATAGCTATAAAATTTAATTATTTTATTACAATGAAATTACATTTAATGAAATAAAAATAATTGCTATTAATCTTAAATATAATAATTCTGAAAATTTTAACAATTAAATACAGGACTGAAGTTAAATTAATAATTCTTTTAGTATTTTCATTTCATAATATATGAAAAAATATTTCCATGATACACATTCAAAAATATTTCTCTAATATAATTATCTGAATGTATATAATGAAACTAGATTCTTACTCAGATGCCAATTATACTTGAAAAATGAAATTATTAAAATTTCAAACTTGACATTATTATTAATAATTTTGAATCAGAAAATGTAACCTGAAATTATTAAACTTAGTTATTCAATAAATATGTATCTAATGATACAAAGGAGGATTGGATAAACAATAATCCAGTTGTGAATGTAAACTATGTTCATTTAGAATTCATTTTCATCATTTATAACTAACTTTCAAAACAATATTTTAAATATATTAATTTTCAGTTGTTCCAAAATGAAATATTTATGTAAGTTTTACATTGAATTTATTTGACCTTTAACTACTTAATTTCAAAATTATATGGAAAAAGATTGAATGATAAAAAACATGTACTACATTAAAATCAAATTTGTATCATAAAAAATGAGTTACAGTAAAAATAATAGAAGAATAGAAGAATTTTCAAAATATATTATCATTTAATTTCTATCAAACTAAAGTTATATCTTAGAAAAAATAAATTTAAAAAAAGGTTGTCATCATATTTTAGTAGAATTGCTATAAGGAGCTGTCCATAAATGACATCCACACCGGAAGGAAGGGAGGAGGTTACAACAAGTTGGAGAAGGGATGAGGAGTTGAGCTTCAGTGGACATCCTCTTATTTCATTAAATTTTATACAGTTTAGGCATTTTATTATATTTATTTCAAAATCTCTTGTATGTTTTGTTTCTACTTATGGTATCTATCATTCATAAAATGATAAAGGTTTTAGGAGAGCAAGTTTTGTCGGATGTCCGAAGAGGGGAGGGGGTTACAGAAACTTGGACAAACTGGGACGAGAGAGGGAGGGAAGTAAAAATTTAAAAAAAAAAAAAAAATGCAGATGTAATTTATGAACAGCCTCTAAGAGAAATACATTTCATAAATGTTTATACATGTCTATTTAGTTAGAAATAATAATTGGAATATTTAGTACTGTAATGTATGGACTGAATTATGTAATATTATATAGCTACTCACTCAAATCTTCGATAAAAATATTTTTTTATGAATCTTATCAAAATTTTGCAAAATGCTCATTATAGATATTTGTAGATCTTTAACACAGTTTCTAAACTCAGTTAAAATTTAAATGAAAATAATTTTAGATATCACAAAAGGAAATTATTTTTAGTTTCATTCTTTTATGATGTTTTGCCTTCAAAAAATGATATGTCAAAAGATTTATTATTTGCATTTGAAATATAATAATAATCAATATGGAATTAAAACTTCATCTAAAGATTATTTAAAAGTCTATTTTAAATTAAAAAGTATAATTTACAACATTTATTATTTTGAAAGTTTACAAAACTGGATTTGTTTTGTGAACTTTCAAAATTTGTTTGTTTTTATTATTATTAATATAAACCACATTTAGATATGATGATGGGATGTAATGATCTCAAAAAGTGCTTTATTGCATTAAAAAGGTTTCTTTAAATAAATCTGTAGTTTTTCAGTTTCAAATTGTTATAATTTAGAGGGCTGTGGAGTTGGAGTCGTGGAGTTTTGGTGTTTTAGTCGGAGTCATCAAAAATCTGCTAACTCTGACTCTGATGTGTGGAGGGGGGTGCAATTTAGTTCAACCACTTTGAAGGTTAATAATTCCTGTATTAAATCATCCAACTCCAATTCAAAAACCACAGAAGTTATTAAGCTTCAAACAGGGTAACAAAATCATACCATACATACACACATTCTAACATTCATATATACAGAAAAAAAATTCTGAATCTTTTGCATATCTCAACATTTCAAGGTATTCTGAGTCCAAAAATGTAAAAATTTGGGGGCATCATTTTTTGACTGATAGCTACACTTTTCCTCTGTTATATATAACAGCTGGGAAAGTAAAAATTATTGAACACATTTATATATTGACTATGTCATTACTTAGAGTAGTCTTTTAGTTTTGGAATTAAAAAGTTTCTATGTTCTATCTGTATTAGAACTGTTTATTGAAGCTTTATTCTGAGGTCACATGATGACATCAGAATTCCCGGACCTATTTTGGTAACAAGTCTGCCCCTGGTCAAAGTTGGAATTGGATGGAAAGGCAAAGTTGGAGTTGGAGTCAGTAAATCTTTAAATGACTCCACAGCCCTGATATAATTATTAAACATTATATTATGTAATGTTTCTTTCTTTTTTATGTTTTATTTTTTTTATTGTTTGTAAGGGCTATTTCACACTATGACCAACCCAACCAATCCTATAATCGGACCAACTTCTCCAACTAATAGTAAAAGCATTCACATTGAGTACGATTATATGTCAGTGGCCGATTCATAAGGACCAATCAGAATGCTTGTTAGAAATTGTTTTAAGTTTTTCTAATTTTTAAAAATATTTTTGTAATCTACCTGGTTAAACTTTGCGGATATGATCTTACTTCATTTATAAATTCTTCCAAAAAGTCTAAATATTACCATCTTTTCTCATTATGTCGATAATGTTTAATATATATATATATATATTAGTCATATGTGTTTCCATATAAAATTTAAGCAGTTATGAAAGAAATAAGGTAAAAGGAAAAATTTAAATAAATTAGAAAAATATATATAATGTAGAGTTTTGTATTTGATTTGATTGTTTTCTTATATCCAAAGTCTGATTGGTTGTAGTTCGAAGCTCTCATTGGCTGTAGCTCACCGAGTGCACCGATCCGACTACAAATATTTAACTTTTTAAATCTGACCAGTTGGTGGACCAACTGCTGTTTCCATGGCAACACAACTTGGAGTAGGACCACTTGGTCCAGTCAGTCATAGTGCGAAATAGCCCTAAGGCTGTTATAAATCTTCAATGTTGATTATTTTATAATTTAATATTTTTCTAAATATATTTATCTTTTAATTTGATATTCTTAATTTTTTAGTCTATCTATATGTAATTTCATTGTTTTTTTTTTATATAATATAATTAGAAACTCAGATTTCTATGTCTCATTTCATTGTCTTGTATTCAAACTTTTGACTTAAAAGTATAATTACAAGTTTTTGTTTATATTTAAATCAAGAGTTTCTAGTAACTTTAAAAATAGTGGGAAAGTTCTTCAGAAAGTTTTGGAATAAGAAAATTATGTTTTCATGTTATGAGTTTTTATACACAACAAAAATAGCATTAACTTGTTGAAATCAATAGATAGCAACACATAACCAAGCCTAAATTATTTTAATAATTAAATTATGAGACCAAATTAGCTATCAGGCTAGAACTTGGATCATTAATTTCATAGATACTACATAATTTGGACTAAAGATAGGCAGTTAAGCAGCCATTTTGTATTAAATTTAATAATTATATTAATTTTAAATTAAATAAATAATTTAGATTATTCTGAAAGAAAATGTTATCCAGGGCAGAACTCAAACTTCCAACTTCTGCTTATTATGCAGATGAGTAGCAGTCTGATTTTTACTTCTGCCTGATTTTTACTTCAAAACTTTTAGATTTCATGACTAATTTAAGTGCTATAACTAAACAAATCACCTGTCAAGCTAACTGGGAATGACTTTATGCTATTCTATGCCATGGTTCAATAGGCAAGAAGACTATGATTCATAGTAATGGTCTTAATAAAATTAAAATAAATGAGTAAAACATATACTTTATTTATATACTAAACAATTAGTAGCCTATATGACTAAAATTTGAATATTTTGATTTTTATTCCTAATTACTATTTATGTAGAAATTTTTGTATTTCATGCATTAATAAGTTTATCATATTATAAGATTATTTTTTCTTATTGTATTTGTAAATAAATAAATGCATCTTTACATTCAGAATAAATTAAAATATTATTTGAATATTTTATGAATATTTTACAATGAATGCTATATGTTCATTAGAATTAATTTTTCCTTAAACCATGCCATGTTCATAATATATTTAGTAAAGTATTTGTTCCATTATTTGTCTAAACACTAATTTTATATAAAATAAAACGATCATATTTCATTTCAGTAGTAAGTTGATATTGCACTATCCCTAATTCTATATGTGTGGTTTATTATATTTAGTACAACTAGTTTATTGTTAACATCTATCACAATGGTGGAGGAAAAAATTTGACATTTGCTCCTGGATTTAACCATTAACTTCTAGATAAGAGGTTATCTACCCAGAAGCTTACATAATCCTAAATGGTTTACTCCTGTGGAAAAGTATTCTGTGGTTAGTTTTAGCTTTATTTTTATTGAAAAAACTGATAAAATATAATCAGTTTTTCAATAAAAATAAAGCTAAAACTAACCACAGAATACTTTAGGTTCTCTTTATATATATTAGAAAACTACAAGTATTATATTACTGATACAAATTTCCCAGCAAAAGTGAATATAACTTTGTTCTGATTTTTTTCTTTACTCAAATATAATTAAACAATTATATTTACATCTATCTTTAGAATACTGTTCTGTTTCAAAGTGATCACAGAATTTTAAAGTTTTTCAAATTTAACAATTCAAGTATAAATCTATATCACTACTAAAATTCCGAAATTGTTTTGTTGGTTGGTTGTAATTAAATACAGAAAAAACAGCTCAAAATATCACATTTTTGTGAATCCTACACCCAAATGAGAATAGAAACAAAATAAAACAAGTTTCATTAAAATTGGGTGATGAATTACCAAGTTATTGCCAGATTTTCTGCTGATGTCATTCTGTATGACACCATTTTTTAATGTTACTGGTTACTCTCTTAAAACTGTGCTTAAATTGTCTGATGGATTAATTTGGTGTAATATTGAAATTATCTTGCATTCTCTATAACTTCCAAGAACTAGGCAATCCAACAGTAAATGAGTAGAGTAATACTTAACTATACATTTGGTTATGACTTAGATAGGTATTGTGAATTCTAATTATTTAAAATTTATTATTTATATATATAAAATTAGAGTGGCTGTTTGTCTGTCCTCTATACCCTTCTAAATTGATCAGTATGATGATTTTCACACCAAATATTGTATACTAAATTATTTGATTGATACACACCTGTATCTTACTGATCTTCCTCAGAAAAAATACAAATTGAATGTTAAAGTCAAATGATTACCAGATTAATTAAATACTAAGTAATTTGGAACTAGAGGTAGGCATTAGGCACCATCTCCTATTATATTTCATAATTACAATTATATTAATATTTAGAAAATTCTGGAAGAATTGGGTCAGAGCAGGACTTTGAACCTGCAACTGCTGCTTACTTTGCAGATGCATTGCCAGTTACATTATCCAAATGTCTCTCTGATCTTCCATTTCCAGACAAATTTAATCTAGAAATAACCATACTAGTTACTCAGAGCACTGACTAGGACCTATAATCACCCACTATGACATTCAGCCATCTATCATTTTACTCTGGCATGATATATATATATGTAATTTGTATATATATGCTATGCCACATATGTGATGTGTATATATGGCATGGTAGTCCAGGTAGTATAACTGGCAACACATCTGCATGGTAAGTGGCAGTTGAAGTTCAAGTCCCACTCCAGAACAATTCTTTTCTTCCAGAATTTTCTAAATTAATAAATATTAATTTAATTATAATTATTAAATTTAATAAGATATGACATCTAATGCCTACTTCTAGTGCCAAATTACTTGGTATTCAATAATTATTAATAGTGGTAATGTAGTCCAATTTAATCCTTTGATTGTTTGGCTTTAATATAATTATTGGGCTTTGAGATGTTTATATATGTACATATTGAATGTTGATTTGCACTTACTCCATTCAAATAGAACAAAAATTTTTAAAACATTTTAGAATAAATATTTCAGATGTTGAAAGCCAGCAAGATCTTGTAAATTGTTCATAAAACACATTCGATTTTAATGTAGCCATTTTGTTTTGTGTTATGTGCCTGATGATGTCTGTTTTAAACTATTTTTAGATGAAAATGTTAGTAAATATTTATTTATTTCCTAATTTCAAATTTTCTGATATTGGTTTGTTGTGTGTTTGTGCATATGAGCATTGCCAACTAAGTTTAACTTATACAGACGTTAGTGGTGCGTATCATTTTGGTTTGTTGTGTGTTTGTTCTATCCCAGTATTGCCTGTGGAATCATCTTTGTATTATTAAAGAATATAATTTTTCTCCAATTTAGATTACTCAAATAATTATATATTTATTATTTCAACAAAGATAGTGAGGTTATAAATAAACATGAAGCCCATGAACTCTTCATAACATGGAGGTGGTTATTGAACTCATTGAATATATCCATCTATAACAGGATAATTAGCAGCTATCCAGTTTTATAATTTTATTTATTTAATTCTAATTTTATTTGTTATTTTATCCACTATTTTTCAGTAATTTTTAATATTAAAAACATTTATAAATTTAAATATTTGAAATACATGTAAGGAACACTGCAAGTATTCTACATTCCAAGATACTTTTTTCAAAAGACTAACAATGGTAAAAAAAAGACCAAAAACATTCCACTAAATTATGTTCTTGGTTTCATTAATTAGCTGTTCTTTCATCATCTTTTGATTTATGTAATTTCAGTACCAAGTTATATGGATCTTCTGGATAATTTTATTCCAAAAAAAGTTTCCTTGAATCTTGTAATAGAAAGCACTGTCTGACTCTAAACAATTTGAAGAGGTATATTCATTTTAATTAAACTTTTTATTTGCCACTTTAAACTACATTACCCAATACAATGCAGTAATTTTACATGTTTTTCAAGCTTTTAAATTTAGGATTTATTTTTAACATTATTTCTTGGGGTTTTTTCAAAGACTAGAGTTTATTTGAATCCCTGGATTTAATTGAGGAAATATGGTATTTAATTATCTTAAAGATTTATATTGAGAAAAGATATCGAAATCAAAAAATTTTTAATACATTATTTAATAAGACATTTTTTTTTAAAGTTTCAACAAAATTTGATCATATGAACAACCTGTAGGAGGCTATCAAAGAAGCTGAAAATGCTTGTAATACTTTGCTTATTTTTCCAGCAGTATGAAGAAAGTGTCTGTTTTTTCAGTATAGCTAATTAATCTATATATCAAATTATATAAACTACAGTTTCAAAATCAAAATAAAAAGTTGTTTATAATAAAAATATGGCATGCCATTAGATGTATTTATGTGTAATAGACTAAATTTTAAAATGATGTAAAGAAAAATAAAAGGGAATCAGATTAAGAAACAGACAGTGAACAACATAATATGCAGTTTTCAGTATTTATAAAGAGAAATTTCATTTTATCAAGTTAATTTGCTATGAATTAGAATGCATCATAAGACTAATTCATACTATTTTTACTCTAATGTAAAATGCACTTTTTTCAGGTTTAGAATCTCTAAAAATAGGGTACATTTTAGATTCAATGTAATATACCTCTAGTGTCATATTTCTGTCATTAGAAGTCACTAACTCCTTTATGTCATTTTAATGATTTTATTAGACCAATATTTGTATTAGCAAATACTTAAAAGATCAAAAATAAATATGATGTACTTGAACCTATAACCGATGTGTATCGAATAATCTTTCAACGACGAACGTTTTCATAATCCCTTCTGGGCTCTTCTTCAGGTGAAACAGCTGGATTGAACACCAAAAACGTTTGTCGTTGAAAGATTATTCGATACACATCGGTTATAGGTTCAAGTACATCATATTTATTTTTTTATGCAGTCCGGTGTGCAGTAGATGTTATATACTTAAAAGATCATCTTAGCTCAGTTTTGTTAGTCTATTACAGTAACATTAAGTACTTGGATAAAAATCTCAAACAATTTTGCAGCACTCTCAATAAATGTTAGACTTCTAGATGCTTCAAATTGTACTGAGGATAATGTGTGTGGAAAGATGTGAGCATTGAATGCAGTGTGGTTCAAAAGAGTCTTAATATAAAGTGAAGAATTTCTGACTTTTACACTGCAGAAGACAGTGATATGTGACTTATTGCACAATAAATACTGACAAAATTTATGTCGACAGAATCAATTTTGTTGACATAAATTAGCCTATTTTTTCCAAAAAGTGGGTGAGCATGTAAAAAATTAAGGTGCATCTTAGATTTGATGGCATCTTATAATATGGTTTGAGTAAATATAATCAATAAATTGAGGAAAAAATCAAATAAGGAAAAAGATTTGAAAATGTGACAAACACACTTATAAACAGGTATATACAATATCTAAAAGTTTACTCTTCATCTACAATGCAAGTGGTTATATCTGCTGTAGTACAGGGGTGAATGTAGGATTACACATTCTAATTCAGGTCATTCTAACATCAGTTGTAGTTATGCTACTGAAATGCAGCCTAGTATGGTATGAAAATTGTTTTATACACATATTGACACACAAACTGGATATAAACATTTTTAAAACTTTTCCTGCAGATTTGATTTACAAGGGCTTTTTTACTTTAATTTTTGATCTTATATTTTTTGGACTTCGAACTCGCATTTGAGTTATAAACTTATATTTTTATTTTTTATTTATTTATATAACAAACTTATATTTTTTATTATACAAACTACTATGGTATGTATTCTGTTATTCTAAACTTCTATGCAGATTTTGAAAATACGTGTTCTGTATTTTTTCAATTTTTTGTACCAAATAATACTAGTTATAACGTTCAGTTTAAAAAAAGTTTATATTTATTTTAATGTAATTATGCAAAAATTACCTAGTTATTGGACTGCAGTTTTCAAATTGCAGACCTTTACAATCCCACCATTTGTCTGTTCATCTATCCTTCCATTAATCTTGAGAACAGTCAGATAGATGAAAATTGAGACCAGATATGGAAAGCTTATTTTTAAATTAAAATATGATTAAAATTTGTAACCTGGCATTGCAAAGATATCACAATAAGTAATTACTCATATTTTAACTATATATTTTAGAAAATAGTACAGAATCTTGTATTATCTTTCTGCTCGAATTGGAGTTCGTAAAAAAACAAATCATTAAACTGACAAGTCAACTTGGTGATTTATATTATTATGAACTCCAGTTTAAACAGAAAGGCAATGTGAAATTGTTCATATTATGGAGTTAGATTATAGTACAGAATAATTTTTGCACATTATTTAGATGTAAATATAAATAACTCTAGTAATCAGATAAGATAATAATACTAGAAGAATTATAAATTTTGTATTTTTTTTTTGTAGATCCTGCCAGAGTAACATATTCTCCTACCATCCAGTATCTTCCATTAGGACTTTCTGGTGTTATTCGATGTTATGTTCAAGCTAATCCACCATTTCAGTTTATTACTTGGACCAAGGACAGGAGACCATTTGATCCAAACTCAACACCTGGAGTTGTTACTCTGAATAATGGTTCCCTGCTCTTTCAGCGAGTAAGCCACGAACATCAGGGAAGATATAGATGTACACCATACAATATTCATGGAACAGCAGGAACCTCAAATGTTATGGAGGTGTTAGTCAGAGGTAAATCATATTCTTATTTAAAAAAAGTGATTTTTATTTGCAATTATTTAATATATTTTAAAGTTTCAAAACTTATGTACCAAGTGTCCAAACTTGCAGTTCTTCTGAATTTAAAATATATTATTAAAATTTATTTTAATAACTACATGCTCAAATCACCTCAAATTCCAGCAAAAAAAAAAACCTTTAATTTAGCAAAACTAACATTTTAGGTCATTTTGATAAGTTAGAGTTAGTTTTGTTAAATTAAGTTTTTGTTGGAATTTAAAAGAGGTTTGAGTATGTAGTAATTGTGATTATCTTCCAGTTCAACTTAATATATGAAATTTAATTATATTGTAATATAATTATTTTTTATTATATTGTACTGCTTTTATTCTTTAATATGTTATGAATATATGTAAAAATTGTATATGAAAGTGAAACTAGCAAAGAAAAGTAGTATGTAAAGAAGACTGTTCTACTAGTTGTCTTTATGTTAATTGTGTTGATTGTAATGACTAATGAATCATGCATATTGGCATGTGTCTACATTATATGTGATCTGTAAAGTATTGACCTTTTAGCAGAGAGGGAACAAAAGAAGCACAACCTTGTCAATTGGACCCACATGCAGTCAGGCAATATACCACTTGTAAGGTGTTGACTTGTAAACAGAGGGAAAACAAAGGAAGTGCCGACTTTGTCAATTGGACCCACCTGTAGTCAGACATTAGACCATTTGCCATATGGTAAACAAGTGGTGGACATTTATGTAAGCTCCACTCTCGTTGGATGATGGCGGACCCAAGTGTCAGCTGTTCGGGCAAGAAAGGTTGTGATTGGTCTGAAGTCCCCGTCCAAAAAACCCTTAAATTGTGGGGCGAAGAGAGAAGGGTCTTGCCCTTCTTCCTTCCTCTCTCAAGACTGGCACATGGTAGTCTCAGGCACTTGGGAAGCCCGCTGAGCGTAGAGAGAGTGTTCTTCTCTGGTAAACATTTCAAGGATGGGTTAGTGCAGAGACTGGACTGACCATGCAGTTGAGCCAACTCCACAAGCTGACTGAGGCCTCTCCAAAGTTTAACAATTCCCGGAAACCAATCTAGTACGTGAGTCACTATGTGTTGTTATCCTGTATATATATTATGTTTTTGAACTTGTACTTTTTGCATATAAAATCTGTAAATAAACTGTAAATATTATCAATTTGAGGATGGAGGTGTGCTTTCCATCGAACCTGGATCACTACATCAAATTGAGATACACACAGAAACCAACTCAACAAGACAGAGTTTGGAAAAGAACTTCACTAAGATCTTCACTGGCGCAGTCGACAGGATGACAATGCGTAGTGACTCACGTACTAGATCTTAGTGAAGTTCTTTCCCAAACTCTGAACAGCTTACACTCGGGTCCACCGTCATCCAATGAGAGTGGAGCTTACATAAGCGTCCGCCACTTGTTTACATTCAGTTGTTTACCATATGGCAAATGGTCTAATGTCTGACTACAGGTGTGTTCAATTGACAAAGTCAGCACTTCTTTTGTTCCCTCTCTGCTAAAAGGTCAATACTTTACATCTCCCATCGACAAGGTTCAAACTGTACTTTAACAAAAGCCTGTTTGACCTAAACATACACCATCACTATATACTATGATTATCATTACACAAATCAGTTCTTACAATACATTTCTCCCTTTTCTAATACAAGGAGCAGATCACTATGGTTATTATTGTAACCTAACAAATTATTTACCACTATAAGTACTTAACATCTAGCAGATACATATTTACAGTACAACACTATCATTGACAAATTGTTCCATTGATCTATATTCAAAATCGCCTCGTAGATATCACTTATATCCATCTGAAGGATTTAATACCGAATTTAATATGCCCTGTCTGTCTGATCTGGAGGTTCCAGATTATTGTTGATTTCCAGCCTAGATAGGGCGTCAGCATTAGTATGATTCTCCCCCTTCCTGTGCTCAATTTCTACATTATAATTTTGTAATGCCAAATGCCCAACGTACCAATTTTGCACTATGAGGTGTGCTTAATGTCAGATACTTTAGAGGGTTGTGGTCAGTTATTACCTTAACGGCATTCCCATATAAATAATAATGAAATTTTTCAAAGCCCATACCACTGCAAACACCTCCTTCTCTATTGTGGCCCAATGTAGTTCCGATCCACGTAACTTCCTGCTTGCGAAGGCTACTGGTCTCTCCTTGCCCTTGGGCAACATCTGGGCTAGACACATGCCAACAGCATGTCCCGGAAAGCCCGTATGTTAACACATACGGGCTTTCCGGGTTGGGTGCGTACAAAAATGGAACCTTCCCTAATCTCTCCTTGATTGCACAAAAGGCTTGGGTGGCCACAGGGTCTCAATTTATGACATTAGGAGATCGGCGATTCAATAAATTGGTTAAGGGTGCTGTCACGTTGGCGAAACCTTTGATATAGTCTCGGTAATAGCCGCAGATTCCCAAGAAACTATGCATTTGCTTTTTTGTTTTTGGTAGTTCTAACTTGGTGATTGCCTTAACCCTATCCGGATCGGGGTTATGTTGACCTGGCCCAACGATATGCCCTAAGTATTTGATATGCGGTTGTGCAAATTGACATTTAGTGATATTCACGGTAAACCCATTCTTTTGTAACAAACCTAATACGCTTCTTATGTGTCTTAAGTGTTTGTGCCAATAATTGGAAAAGATGACAATTTCGTCAATATATGCTATCGCATAAGCCTTATCGGGGCTGAAACTTTGTCCATGATACATTGAAAAGTGACAGATGCGTTCCTTAACCCGAATGGCATTACCTCCCAAGAAAATTGTTCCCTGTGCGTTATAAAGGCAGTCATGTGTCAACAGCTAGGATCTAGAGGCACTTGCCAATATCCTCTACTTAAATCTAGTGAGATTATATATCGGGACTGAGCAATCTGATAGATGAGCTCTGTCAGATGCGCCATAGGATATCTATCCGCTATGGTGCGTGCATTTAAATATCTATAATCTACACAGAGTTGGATCCCCCTCTTTCTTTGCAACACAAACAATCAGGTGAGCAAACTTCAAGGAACTATTTTTGATTAACCCAGCCTCAATTAATTCGTCAATCATCTCGACCACTTTGGATTTTAAAGCCAGAGGTATCCTATACGTCATTAGGCATTTTGGTTGCCATCATTCTTTCAAGGCAATCGTATGGCATCCAGCAGCTGTTCTCCCCGGTCTTGAATCGAACAGCCTCTGGTAGTCCTCTAGGACATTACCTAATTCTATCCTTTCCCTATTGGTTAACTGTGAACACGAATCTAGGTTTGCCCGTTTTCTTCCCGATGGGGATTTGATCTTTCCAGATGTCATTGGGGCAGCCATAACTTCACCAAAGTTGTCATCCCCCTCGTTATCTATGTGATGCAATTAGATTATCACTAATCTGCAATACCTTTCACATATTTCCAGCAGTCACCTGATGTTGCAAAATCCCAAGTACAAATGTTTTCGGCCCCTTTGAGTGGCTAGCTTCAGGCATTTCCACCAAAGATTTGAGCTGACAGTCAAACCATTTTAAACATTCTGGATGAATGCCAATGCAAATCTTCAATGGAAATGACTGAAACTGGCCACTGAAGGGGGCCAAAAACATTTGTACTTGGGATTTTGCAATATCGGATGACTGCTGGAAACACGTGATAGATACTGTAGATAAGTGATATAATAATTCCAGCTTTACATGTAGTCTGCAATTAGATTATTTAAATGATCTTTATTTATGTAGATGACTTAATAATTAATTATAAATATTACAGTATTTTAAATTTACTTTTTTTAAATAAATACTCTAAAAATGNAAATTTTAACTCTGTTTTTTTTTGGTTTTTTTTAAATGGCAATACAGTTATGAAGTTTGGCAATCAGAAGTGTTCTATTCCAAAGATAATATCCACGTGGCCAGAATAAACTAAAACTTGGCACTAGACTCTCAAATGGCATTAGGCTCTACCTTAAATTTTAGACTAGCAATGTTACATTTTGTCTGCATCATTTAGTAATTGTATAATCATTGGACTTGGAAAACAATTTAAAACTATGCTATTGTGTTGTAACCACCTGCATTCCCATAGTAGTACATTTAATTAGAAATTTTATAATGAAATGAAATTAAACTAAAATTGATTGTATATGTCTAATCTGCAGTAAATAAGCTTCAAAATGTTTGTGTGAATATAATTTATGTTCAAGTGTCTTAAATTTTTACATTAGTGTGTTTGGTATTTTCACTGTGTACATTTGACTGAATGAGTTTTATTTTTATTATTCATTAATTATAGTTATTGTGCATTGTTATTAATTTAAATATAAATGAAATAATGCAATTATTTAAAGTTTAAGTGAAAATAAACAATTTAATTATTTCTAAATTTGTATTTTCAATTAGTATCAGCTTGCCGAATTTTGAAGAGAATAAAGATGATCATCTGTCCAATTTTAATCAGAATAGGAATAACAAAATGCCCAAAATTCAATTTATTTTTTTTGGTTGATAATATCTTTTGCATTCCTTCACCATTTGGAAGAATCATATATTTTGAACCATTTGAGAAGGTAATGAAAAATGTAGATTTTTAGAATTTTTTAAAAAATATTGCATGCTTAATTGTTATTTATCTATAGAAGCATAAACATACTAAAATACTAAAAATGAAAGTAGTATTACTAACCTAACAATTGTTTTGAATACCAAATAAACAGCCAGATTTCTTATCAAGTTATAAGGCTAAGTATTACTAAGCAATTTTGCAAGAGGCAAGCTTCTAGGCTGCCATTTTTTTGTTAAATATAATAATTATAAATAAATTTAATTTAATTTTAGAATATTCTGGAAGAATGATCAGCCTGGAGCATGTTACCAGTTATTCTACCCATATCTCTGCTCAATCTTGCTTCCAGAATGTGGTCTGTATCCTGCTAAATTGCTTAGTAATTTCTTAGCTGTATAGCCTGATAAAGAATCCAACAGTTTGTTTGATATTTGAGAAGTATTATAGTTAATATTACAGTATTTTAAATTTACTTTTTTTAAATAAATACTCTAAAAATGCTTTTTGAGAAAACCAAATTCTAATGAAATTAATATTTATCAAATAATTTATAATATTCCGGAAGAAAAGAAAATGGGACTCAAAACTCTAACTCCCACTTATGGTGTGAATATATGTATTCACTTATGGTGTGAATGCCAGTTCCACTACCCAGACTTCTGGTCTGATCCTTTACTTCCAGACATATTTAATTTAAATTGAACCATCTACTTTTACTTCAGGCACTGACTGGGTATGACTTCCACACCCACAGCCTGTAATCAACCACTGTGACACTCAGCTGGATATTGCTTTACTCTGACATTGTGTATATATACATCTATAAACATCTCAGTCCAATGTTTTAATAAGCCTAGTTTTATTATTTAGCAATTGTTTGGCTTATTATTAAAACATTGACTTTGAGCTGTTTATCTAAATCAGGGCTTCTTAAACTATGGGTTGCGACCCCATTTGGGGTCACTTAGCAAAATCTTGGGGTCGCGAGATTTTAATGCAAAATATTGAAAATAATTTGTGAGAGTTTGAAAATGGCACTCTTTGTCATAGATTTTGTGAGTTCCACTTTGTGTCACTTCTGGTGCAGCGAGACAACGATTCAGCAACACTAGTGTGAACTAGTGTAGTGTTGGCGCTTTTCAGTGTATTCAGTTGTCTCTGTTTTATTGTAACACAAGAGTGAACTGTGGTAGTATACCATTATTGTTTTTGCAAATTTGTATATATCTTTATTTTATATTTTTTTGGGTTGCGAAAAAAATCACAATCATAAATGGGGTGGTGAATAAAAAAAGTTTAAGAAGCCCTGATCTAAATATATAAAATTATTTGTCCTGACTGAGTGATTGATTCATCATCACCCAGAGCAAGCCACTGAACCTACAGAGGTGAAATTTGGTACACAGTTAGGGTATGTCATGAAAATGCACACTAAGAAAGGATTTTTGGAAATTCCCTCACGGAAGGAGAGGATTAAGGCTTAGCCTGAAGAACGGCTTCTACTGTACTATTTTAGATTCAATTTTTTTTTTTTTTTCAATTATGTTTAGTCTTCATTGAGTACTTATGTTATCAATTTAATATACCTTTCAGATATTGTTATAAATATTTTTATATGTTTTGATTTTTTAACCAAATGTTCAAACCGTTTTAAATTCAAATTTGTTATTGCATATTGGTTTGATTATAGAACGATTGTAAACATTCCAGAAAATTGATCAAATTGAAAACAATTCATTTGATTCTCAGCAATTCGCATCATTCTCAGTGGTAGGTGTTATATAACAATTACTATGGTTGTTGAAATACTGAATATAAATGGTGTTTGCTTGCAAAATCTGCACGGGTGAAGTCACAGGTAACAGCTAGTAGATGTATATATACACCATGTCGAGGAAAAGCAATAGCCAGCTGAGTACTGTAGTGGATGATTATAGGTTGTGGGCATAGGAGTTGTTACCAGTTGGCACCTTAAGTAACTTGGATGGTTATATCTAAATTAAATATGTCTGGAAGCAAAGAGTTGGATGGAGGTATGGGTAGCATAACTGGCAATGCAAGCAAGAGTTGTGGGTTTGAGTCTCACTCTAGGCTGATTCTTTTTTCCAAATTATTTAATAAGTATTAATTTAATTATAATTATTATTTTTAATAAGAGATGACACTTAATACCTACCTTTGAAACCAAATTCTTTGATTCACTGATAAGACGTTTTTACTCCTATTCAAGCTATCTTCACTTTCAAAAGCTGCAAACTTCTCAGCATTTAAGGAATAATGAAATAAAAATATTCAAATTCCTTATAGAATTTTTCAATAAGTCCATTATAGAATGAAATATTTAAATTATTTTCTATATTCACAAAAAAATCACACCTTTAAAAATTCCAGCAATGAATTTAATAAAATAATAACAATGACGCACTCAGAACCAAATTATGGTGTGATGATAAACTTAAAAAAACCAAACGTTTTTGAACCCCTTCTGGGCTCTGCATCAGGTTCTTAACCGTTCCTAGATGGTTATTTGAATATGGAATGACATTTAAATAAGAGTTTGATTGCAGTATAAGTTCGAAAAACTTTACAAAAACCATGTCGCATATGCTCAACGAGTTGGCCTGCCTGGACACGAGTGACTAGAGCAAGTTGTGAATCAACTCCTGCCAGGCCAACAACAAAACCATCTCTAAAATTTTTATTCATTTTTGGTGTGGTGAGTAGTTATTTAAAATAATATTTAGAAAATAACTTTTATATTTTTAATTATTATCGAATGGCAGAATACTTAATTTTAAGAGTAGTGATCCGTTTCATAAAAAATTGTAAATACTAAGTATAACATCTTCATTAAGTCCAACCACACTTGAAATATGACACATGACCCTTCTCTATCTCCCCACTTCTTGACCTTTCACCACCAAAATTTAATAGCATCAATGCCCCTTGTACACAAGATGCTGTGTCAAATTTCATTTCTTTATCTTCACCCCATCCTCGGATATTAAACGAAATAGATGCCAACATGTACATACATACCCACACACCCATGGAATGTTTTTGCTATTTTCTTGACTTTTTTGGATTCAGGAAGTGTGGAGATTTTCAAAAAAACTGAGGGTCAAATTTGACACAATTCCAATACTTTCTCTTGTTAAGTTGTTTTGTATTTATAACAATATGACATCGAATAATCACTAGACTAGAAATGAGACATGAATTACTTTTTTGTGAAATTCTTATACTATACCCAGTAATTTTGCCATCCATCAAAATCTGCCACTCTAGGCCTGGCTACCATGCCTATTTAGAAATCAGGCACTGTGTAGATATTACATTTATATAGAATTTTTAAAAACTGGTAAAGATAAAACTGAAGAACTGCATATAGTGTAATTAAACAAACATATGAAGACAATAAATAGTAAATACTTTAGAAAACATAATTGAAATTTGCAAATATAATATTAATAATCTACATTCTTGCAGTTTCAATTTTTTTTTTTTTTTTAAGGAAAGTGCTCTGTATATATTAATACTAGTAGCATTGAGTCAACTTTAACAGGAAGGATATTATAACTTACATTTCTTTACTAGTTTGTCTTTAGATAGGCCTACATGAATACATCAAAGTTATATGTTTTGAAAATAGAGATAAAATACCTTTGAAACATTTAATAAAATAAATTCCATATCTTCTTAAGAAGTATATAAATGTGTTAAAATTTTAATAAAGAATGAGAGGTAGAATTCTATTTATAATAAATTTGCTTTTTATAATCAATTTCAATTTTTATATTTTCAAAAAAATGATCAATAATAGAAGTAAATATTTTATATAAGTAGTGTTTTTTTTCTTTTTTAATTAATTTTTATTTGTGGAAAGAAAGTTTCCATTTTTAAATGTCAGAAACATGAAAAAGTATTATTAATATTTTATATTTTTTATCCATTTATTGAAAGTAATCAAAAATTTTGGTTATTAAAATTTAGAAACTTTTACTTAAACATTTTGAACTGTTTCATGATTCAAAACAGCTTCTGTTTATTTTTTGAAACAAATTTTTTTAACATGAAAATGTTGCAAGTCTCTACATATACCTTACATGAAAAATTTCCTTTTATTTAAAGGATCATGTATGTAAAAATAAAAAAATATTAAACATTTTTTCATTTAAAATATGTTTAATATTTTCTATTTTTGATTTTATTTTGAAATGTTCAAATTATTGATACAATAAAAATTTTTTAATCCCTAGTTGTTAATTTATACAATAAAACATAAAAGTAATTTAGTTTTTATAATTACTTAAATTATTGCTTTAATGAATGAATGTTGAAAATAGAATAAAATTTAAAATATTTTGAAAATAAAGCAAAGAATTTTAGTGTTAAACATTATAACTGTGTGACCATTCATTTTAACCACTACACCTTGTTCTTTTTTCTGATGTTACAGGAAATTTTTAGTTTTAGATGCTACTTTCTTTTGACTTTTCATAATTTTGAATTTTAAGTATTATGGAGAAATTGACTTTACTGATATTGAATTGATAGTAGTGTTATTTATAGTATATCTATAACTTCAATTACAGACAAATTGACTACTATGTAATATTTTATGAAAGCTTTTTTATTTTGTGTTATTGACAAATATTGGAAGATATTGTATTATTAATATTGATATTGCTTCAAAATATATAACAAAAGAAGAAATTTATTTGTAATTTGAGGAAGGATTTATTTGTGCATTCCATTAACCACTCTGCAGTGATTGATGGATATATCCATCAAGGGTGATCACATGGCACTGGAGAACAACGTCTATATTTGCAAAATTCTTTTGTGGATATCGCCAAAAACTAGCCATAAACTACTGCGAAAAAAATTCACATAAAAAACGGAATTATGTGACAATAAAAAACGATTTTTCTTTACTAGACATAACTGTTTAGAAAATTTTTTCCTGAAATGGTAATGAGAAAAATGCATGGGAAAATTCTTAAAAAATTTTCCATGTTTATTCTCCATTACATCGTGATAGCGCCATAACTGACTAACCCACTTTACAAAGGTTAAGATGTATCAACTCCTCCCTGTATGATATTTGTAAATTTTGTTTTGTTTAGCTGCAGAACACATTGACTTAATCTTGACTTTATTCTCTCTTTTTATGAGACAAATATTGTGGCGGTATTTACAAAAGGTAATGAAAGATGAGTCAGGAACATTAGTGGAAGTGTCACCTAATAACAGTTTTGCAACTGATGGAACCAGTATAGGAGATTTTCCAGTACACTGCCTCATATTTCTGGAAGCTGTGCATCATGTAAGATTTTGCATGAGAAGGATCAACTCCATTGTTATATAAATGAAGGAAGTGTACTGAATTCATGGTGGTTATTCATTGACAAAGTAATTCTTCATCACATGAAGAAATGCACAAAGACTGAGGCTAAAAAGACAGAAAAATAGAGAGTGATTGATGTCAATGGCAGAATTGGATAAATTTTTGACAATTCTATATTCACATGGAGTCTACAATGCCAATGACATGGAATTTGACCAACTTATGGTCAACCAAATGGAGTCCTTCCTTCCTTTTGAAACAGTATGCCATGTGTCAGATTTTGAAATATAATGACTTGTTTTAGGGTGGATCCGAAAAAAATGTCAGAGGGGTTGAAAAAATGGTAAATTTGAATTTGTGTCTAAAATATGGAACTATATTATTGAAAAATGCATGATGTTCTATAGGCCTAATCAGAACATAACAGTTGATGAGCAACTTTTTCCAACAAAGACATGTTGCAGATTCACATGCCATATGGCAAATAAGGCTGACAAATTTGGAATTGTCAGACTTATTTGCCTGACAATTCCAAATTTGAAGTTTTGGTTGATAGTGAATGTAGATTCCAAATATGTTCTGAATGCTTTTCCTTATATAAAGAAGGACGTTCAGCAGAGGAAAGAATTTCAGAGAATATAGTGCTGCAAATTTTGGAGACATATGTAAACAAAAGAATTTTAATTACTAACAATTTCTTTACCAACTTACATTTCACAAAAGTTTTGCATCATGTTGATGTGACATTGACAACATATAAGACCAAAAACAATTTAAATGTCTTGATATTGAGTACACACCCTGTCTCTGTAGAAATTTGAAATGATAAGAAACTACCAGAGATTGTAGTATTTTTTAATAAAACAAAATTCAGCATAGATGATGTTGATCAGATGATAAAGAAATACATAGTAAAAACTGCATCATATTGTTGGTATCATTGGCTATTCTATATATTCTAAAATATTGAATTTAGATGCAATAAATTCATGGATAGTATTAAAAAAGTTATAGGTAAAAATTATAACTTGGAAGAATTTTATCGTAAATATGATTGAAGAACTTACTCAAGACTCTGAAAAACTAAATAAGAGATAATTAAACAACAGAGAAAAGAAATTGAAGAATTATCTTTCAAGCTCAAACTCTGCAAGCCTGGAATATATCATAAAAAATAGCAATGAACTGAACCTTAAAAGAAATTCCAGAATATTCTATTGTAAATTCTAACGTTTTCAGTCTACGCAGATCATCTTCCTCAGGATTCTCTAAATTGGAATGCGGAAATGGAATGTTTTTAAGAATTATTTGAAAAACATATAAATGAGAACTTTTTAAAGAATTCTCTCAAAAAAATTTTTTAATAAAATAATTTAAAACGAATAAATCAAATTTAAATCTCTTCAAAATAATTTTTTAATTTGACTGTTATTCCCTTTGGTATTGCCAGGCATAAGATAATTGTTCTTCCTCTTTGAAATTAATGCAACTGCTGCTTTTTTCAGATTTGAATATTTCTAGAGTTCCAGTGTCCTTATTTGGTTGTCATGCTTAGATCGTTGTATGATGGAAGCTAGGTCTAGATGGGCTTGAATGTTGTTGTCTGCTAGGGCAATGTTGTATTTTCCTTTACTAATATCATACTTGTGTTTCATCGTCTTACTTTGAGTGATTGTGTGGTGGCACCGATGTACTCAAGATCACGCTCGAATCTATTGTCTCTCAGCTTAATCTTATAAACGCCTGAAACCCTAAGTACATCAGTGTTGTCATTTATACATGTTTTCAAATAATTCTTAAAAACATTCCATTTCTGCATTCCAATTGAGAATCCTGAGGAAGATCTCCTGTGTAGATTGAAAACATTAGAATATACAATAGAATATCGTGGAATTTTTTGAGGTTTAGTTCATTGCTATTTTTTATTATCTTTCAAACTTGTTTATCATTTATGCCAAATTGCAAAATGTAAAAAGATGTTTGAGTAATGTGAAAAATGCACAGAATATGCATGTGAAGGGCTCTGCTTATATTACTAGAGTTCTAAGTAATTTTATAGTTTTATTTACTTTTTAAAATTAATGCATAAAAGAAATTTTTTTTAGTTAGTTTCATTTCTCAACAATTTATTGTACAATGGCATACCCATAACTGGATGTCTTCTTTAAACTTGAGCAGTCAAAATGACCACTCTCGCAATTATAAGGAAGTTGAAATTTCCACAATTCTAGTGTTAAAGCAATTTGAAATATTAATTTTATTAATCAAAATATTCTTGATTAAAAAATTAATAATTTTTTTTTGTTATGAAAATATTATTTTATTGAGTATGTTTTGTCAAACAGTATATTATGTTGCATGATAATCACTGATAAAAGTTATATAGAAAATTATATTAAAATGATAATTGAATATAAATATTATAGAGAAAATTGATTAATTCATTTATATTATTAGCACGACGTGTTAAAGTGTAACCTACTTCCAGATTACTATGAATCCAAATTTTGATGTTATTTGCTCATGTTTGATTTTAATGGAAATTTTTTTTTTTAAATTGCAATCACAGAAATAAGTGACATTAAATTATTATTCTTATCCACAAAACTGCAAAAGTAATGTTAACATTTATTTTTATGATTTTGAAATGTTTTGATTTTAAATTCTGCTATAATTTTCTAATACATATCTATTTGAAATAAAAATATCATAACACTAAAAATTGACAGTTTGCATCATATTTTTTTTTTGTACCTTTTTAAATAAATATTAGAAATATATTTAAATATCTTTAAAAAGAATAATTTAAAATACATAATTTTATTACCTTTGATCATTTGTACTAGAATGTGTTAGAAAATTACAAGCATATTATATTCTGTAAATCAGTGTATTATTCAACATTCTCACAGACAAAAAAATGTACATTTTAACAATAAAATGTATTTTTTTTTTGTCTGTGAGAATGTCTCAATACAACTTTTATGTATTATTCTTTAAAATTCTGTTTAGTCTGTGCCTGTGATATAGTTCTTTCTGAGATTGATGCTTATATTATGTAATCATTTTTTATGTGAAGGATTTTTATTATTTATTCTGTGTACTTTTTTAGTATATTCAAACAAGTTTACAGCACAATGTGATATTTTATATTGTCTCACCAGTTGTGCATATTATCTGCTTCTGTCCCAAAAGATTTGTCCTTTAAAATATATTTCCTGTTATATTTTGTTTTTACGAATTGGTCTTGAATTGCAGCAACAAATCTTTCTATCTTCAAAAATAAATCTTTTTAGACAAGCAAAGAACATGATTCTTTGTTATCAAATATAAGTTGCCAAAGTTCTTTATAAAGTGTTTTTGTAAAGATTGAATAGAAATATTTGCACTATGTAAGAACAATTGATTTGTGTAATTTTGAAGACTTTTATGTTTAGCAAAGAAATATAGATAGAAAAACACATTATAAACTGTGTTACGTAGATGTTTTAACAATATCCTTCAACAAACTCTTTCTTCTAAGTTAGGAAAACTGTTCTAATTTAAAAAAAAAAAAAAAAAAACAGAAATCAGAATAACTATTCTAACTTAGAAAAAAGAAATATAAAAATATATTCAGGACTTCTAAATCAGAAAGTTTATCTTTGATAAAGACTTGGAATGATGATATTGTATCTATGTTTTATCAATATTTTCTTATTAGATTATGAAGATTATTACAACTATGTAAAAATTGGAATAATATAAATTTTTACTGATGTTAATAGTACTCATTTATAATCCAAAATAATCTGAACAAGTTTAAAGAATGCATGTGGCTTTATTGTAATTTATTTTTAATTTCTTATATTCATTGTACAGAAATAATAATAATAAGACATGTGTATTCTTCCAAATACTCAATTGTAAATCCATTTGACTAAAAATGGTACAACTTAATTTGTTGAAGTGTTTTGTCTTGGTATGGTATGTTTGGTATTTACTTAACTTTTTATATGTAAATACTAAATAAATTTTTATAAATATATAATTCTTTCAACAGTGGTAAAGTGAGCTGTTGAGAATTAAATTTAACATTCTGTTTGGTATCCTTCCTGAGATGTAATATATTCCATTGGAGAATGAAATTTGCATCCTTACAGATCACTTATGAAATATGTATTGAACCAATAATATTATATGCTTGTACAGTTTGGGAATCAGTGATGAACATTTAATTTTGAAGCAACAACTTTTATGGATTCAAAGGAATATTCTTACTAAAATAATTAGATTATAGAAAACAGTTTCCTATGAAGCCTATAGTGTGTTTCTGGTTGCATTCCAATCAGTTTAAAAATTAGGTTCAGATTTGAGCTAAATAATCAGAATACAGACAGGGAAAATAAATATGGGTAATATAGAGGAAGAAATAGAAGATTAGGTAAAGATTAAAGTAATTACATATCCTTCAGAAAACATTATTTTTATAAGTAGCTATGACTATCATTATAGATACAAACTGTTTACTTATAGCCGTAAACAGTCTTTTTGTGTTGATGCTGCATTTATGGTTTATGACTATGATATTGAAATATAGGTCTTCTTAGGATGGCAATGTATTGTAGAATTTCTTAGGAAGAGTTGCTTACTATTGATGAGGCTATATTTTGGATCAGAATTAATTTCATTGTTGGTGAGTATTAGATTCCTAGTCTGTGTTACAGGCACTTTACAACAAAAACACTTGTTTGATCTTGTTTACACTATACAGCAAAAATGTTATACTTTACAGAAAATTCACATGGGTCATCAAGGAGTACTGTGGGATTTTTAAAAATGAAGGGTTATAGAAAGGCCTATAGTCATAAAGTAAAAATTTATGACAAGCTCACTACTAAAGTGATGAAGCAGAAACTTTTTGACAAATATGTAAATTTCTGGAATGGAAACTACATGCTACCATAATGCCAATAATATTCCCAATAGGCAATTTGGCGACTGAGGGGTACAAATAAAAAAAGTATCCAAAATGAAAATTGAAAATAAAGGTTATATTATGAAATAAAGCTCTCATTACTTTACAAAATCAGTTTGATAAGTCTGGAAGAAAGGCAAATCAGTTAGTCTATTAAATTATTGGGTTGTTTGGAAAGTAATTTCGTTTTTTTCCATGGAAAAAAAAACACAATATTTTTATAATAAATAAATATTTTATTGAATTATATATCGACCATTTTGGTCAAATACCTGTTGTCATCGTTTCTGGTAATAGCACGATTTCACATTCATAAAAGTTTTGATCGTTGCTTACAAAAAACCGATCCAAGTGATTTTTGACATTGTCATTTCAAGTAAATGTCTTACAGTTAAAAAAAATTGTACAGACCAGAACAAGTAATAATCTGAGTGTGCTCGATCTGGCGAATA